>NC_138768.1:371991492-372075385 GCF_965119305.1 Pelophylax lessonae
TAAAGTGATTGTAAAGGTTTGGTTTTTATATTTTAAAAATAATAAACACGTCTTGCTTACCTGCTATTTGCAATGGTTTTGCACAGAGCAGCCCGATCTTCTTCTTCTTCTGGAGTCCACTGACAGCACTCCTGGCTCCTCTCCCCTGCCAAGTGCCTTCATAAGAAGCCACTTCCTATGGGGGGACTTGTAAATGATCAATCTCTATTCGAACACACAGCCCAGCTCGGCCCGCCCCCCCGTCCTCCCACTCTCTGTTGACAGGTTTTGATTGACAGCACTAGGAGCCAATGGCTCCCACTGCTTTCAGCCAAGCCTTTGAGAGTAGGGACTGGGGAGAAGAGCTGCTGCAGATGTGCACAGCGCTGGATCCAGATTGGGTTCAGGTGATATTTAGGGGGGGGGGGTGAGCTGTGTTACCATTAAAAGGTTTTTTACCTTAATAAAGAGAATGCATTAAGGTACAAAAAATCTTTTACCTTTACAACCATATTCATTTAGCAGACATTGCCACTATGAGGGAATACTATAGAGCTGCAAAAGGCACTACCTTCAGCTCAGCAGAGACTTCGGCAAAGTTGTAGTGCTTGCCTACTGAACACCAATATGGGGCATCGCAAAACTTGACCACCTGGGGAGAGACCTAGGGCAGATGCACCAGGTGCCAGGGTCTAGCAATGCTTATGTATTTCATCCATTCATCTATGTCACGCTGTCTGCCCCATACTCAGGGAGAAGTAAATTAAACTTAAAAGTTTTTCACAGTTCTTTTAGTCTGCTGCACAGATATTGAATTCTAGCAAACATCATCCCTCCTGTGCCTGAAATAGGCACACTTTTGCTGTTAATATGATATGTGCAAGCACTTCTCAACACTGCTGTGTTTAGGCTGATTGCATTAGATCACACTTCAACAATCTAAAAGAAATTCACAGATAAGACATTACCTCTAGAAGGAATATCATGAATGACAGGATCACTGTGTGACCTCTTACGTTGAGGCACACTGACTGCGGTATTTTCTGTAGGTGGTTGTTTGTTGCATTCTTGTGCAGGTATCATTTCTGTATTAGAACAGCAGGGAGCTTCTGTAATTTAAAAGATGGTTCAGTTTAGGTTTACCTTAAAGGAATACCATTTTTATCTGTAATTTTTTTATCAGATATTTAAACTTTCAATATCATCCATTTTAGAAACATATTCTTATTTGAAGACCAACATTTTAGTTAACATATACAATTACAAATAACAAAGGACCCAAAAGTGGACATATATTGCTATGCACAAATACCTTACAGTGGAGCATGCAGAAAAAAAATAAACATCTTCAGTGAAATGTCCTGCCTTTGTAAAAAGACTTTCTCCACACTAGGGCACTGAATTAAGCCTATAACAGAGCCTTGAAGAACCAGGTGTGATTAAGTGGCTAGGTGGGGTTAGAGAAAGAAAAATTCAAACCTGCTTAGGACTCTAACCTACTAGTACAGTAGGTTGGATCAATCCTGTGGGCACAGCACTGCCTTGATATTCCAAAGAGCAAACCTAGGCTTGAACAGGACGATACTTGCAAACATTTAGGTTGTGTGAAATAACATCACCTCCAGTTCTAAGGGCTCATTAAGAACTCGTAGGCCATTATAGTTTTGGTTTGTCTTAAGTGGTGCAGTGTTTTCTCTTCTGAACTTCCTAGTTCCCTTCTTTAAAGTGCATTTGTATATTCCTTTGGGTCATAATATTAGGACACCAGCCCCTAATAAATTCTATATGCATATATGAGCTGCTACATTTGCTTAAGAAACAAGGACAGACAATAAACAGAAACTGACAAGGGGCAAAGTATAATAGGAGGTGAAACGAAGAAATGAGGAACTACAAAGGGGCAAGATAGAACAAGAGAAGAGCAAGAAAGGTAAGCCACAGGGCTAAGGATGATAACATAAATAAAAAAGACAACATGACACTGGACCATAATGAGAGTAAACTGGATACAGATACTAAATGTTGACACAATTAATTCATTAGGACAAAGCAAGGCAAGACAAAAGCTTAACAAGACAGAAATAACATGGTAGGAGGAAGCAGAAGTCTGAAGGTGGATCACAGCAAGGTTTGAGAACAAATAAGCCTGTTCCACAAAACAGCAAACGGACACACACTATTTCATAGACAAAGGAAGATTACAATTACCCCAAACAGATGAGGACAGTGCAAACCAGGTCCAAGACAAATAATGATGGACAGGAGATGTGCTAGATAGCAGGGGGAAAACAAGAGGTGTTTTGTGTGGGAAGGATGGTGCAGGGGTAGACACAAAACACAGCATACATGCCTAGCCACAAACTCACATTGACAATAATATCATAAACATTTATTTACTGTAATAGCTATTTTCTTTTCTGGTTGTACAGATTTTTACCTACTGTGTCCAGTCTAAAATGTTAATATTTTGCTTGCTGACATAGGGGAATCCAAAGCACAGTGACAACATCCACAGATCCTCCGGGATGTCAAGCAGATTTGGGGACGTCCCATTAAATAAACCTTGTAGCTAACTGTAATAAATAAAACCGTAAGCACCCTGCAAAAGCAGATAAATACACATCTTTCTGGCAGGCGGTGAGGCATTCTACTGTGTCCTGTAGTAACATTAGGGTCAGGGGGAGAAACTGCAGAAGACATGCTATCTGACACACCCATGATTTTCAATAGTAGCAGTGCCTTTAGCTCTTAAAGTGTGCAAAAGTTCCCTTCATAATGGAAAAGTGAGTATTTATCATTCTTCTTTTGCAAGCTGCTTCCAATTTACACTATATTGTCAAAAATATAAGGACGTCTGCCTTTACACGCACATGAACTTTAAAGGCAACCCAGTCTTATTCTGTAGGGTTCAATATTTGCAGCTATACCCTTTGCAGCTATAACAGCTTCAGCTCCTCTGGGAAGGCTGTCTGCAAGGTTTAGGAGTGTGTCTATGGGATGGTTTGATCATTCTTCAGAAGCAAATTTGTGAGGCCAGGCCCTGATGTGGATGAGAAGGCCTGACTCACAGTCTCAGCTCTAATTCATTGCAAATATGTTCTATATGGTTGAGGTCAGGACTTTGTGCAGGCAAGTCAAGTTCCTCCACCCCAAACTCGCTCATCCATGTCTTTATAGACCTTGCTTTGTGCACTGGTGCTCAGTCATGTTGGAACAGGAAGGGGCCATCCCCAAACTGTTGCCACAAAGTTGGGAGAATTAAATTGTCCAAAATGTCTTGGTATGCTGATGCCTTAAGAGTTTCCTTCTCTGGAACTAAGAGGCCAAATGCTGCCCGATATTCGGCTCGTGTGTACAGCCTTTAGGAGACAGGGTCACTTTTAACAGAAAAGATGCTTAAAAAAAAAAAAAGGGGTTGCTTTGCAGCTCCACGTTTCTATCATACCTGAAGCACTTTCTGTATGGAGTTTGTACTTTTTCCCCATCTCTATGTAGCTTTCCTCCAAAAATTAAAAAAAACTGTTGTTAGGTAATTGGCCTCTTCTCAAACTGCAACTAGTATATTTATGACTCTGGAAGAAACGTCATATTGTGAGTTCCTTTGAGAAACAATGGGGTTGATTTATTAAAGACAAATAGACTGTTCACTTTGCAAGGAAATTTACCCTAAGGGCTCTTTCACACGGGCGGTCCGATCAGATCCGCCTGTCAGTTTTTTAGGCGGATATGATCGGATCCTCCATGCAGCTCTATGGGGCAGCGGATGTCAGCGGAGACACCTCCGCTGACACCCGCTGCCATCCGCATCCGATCCTGTGCTGAAATCTGGACGGATGGAAACCCTATTTTTCCATCCGTTCAGTAATCGGAGCGGAGCGGATCTGATGAGAGCGGACAAGCGGTCCGCTCTCCTCCGATCCCCCATAGAGGGCAGCGGGTGCTGAGACACCTCCCTCTCCGCTCTGCAAGCGGAGACGGAGCTGTCATCCGCCGGCTCAGCGGGGATCGATCCGCGAGGCGGACCGTGTGAAAGAGCCCTAAGGCCCCTTTCACACATACGGTCCGTTCAGTTTATCAGTTCAGTCACGTCAAAATGTATCAGTTTTCCATCTGTTTTTCATCCGTTTTTCATCCATTGTTCATCCGTTTTTCGTCAGTTGTTATCCATTTTTCATCCGTTTTTCGTCAGTTATCTGTTTTTCATCCGTTGTCATCCGTTTTTCGTCTGATCCGTTTTTTTGACGTATGAAAAATAGGGCATTCATACTTTCAAAAAAATGGACATTGACGGAAGCGGATGAAAACGGATGTTAACTGATGATCATCCATTGTCATCCGTTTTTACATAGAGATACATTGATGTCCGTTTTTCATCCATTTTTCATCAGTTGTTATCCATTTTTCATCCGTTTTTCGTCAGTTATCTGTTTTTCATCCGTTGTCATCCGTTTTTCGTCTGATCCGTTTTTTTGACGTATGAAAAATAGGGCATTCATACTTTCAAAAAAATGGACATTGACGGAAGCGGATGAAAACGGATGTTAACTGATGATCATCCATTGTCATCCGTTTTTACATAGAGATACATTGATGTCCGTTTTTCATCCATTTTTCATCAGTTGTTATCCATTTTTCATCCGTTTTTCGTCAGTTATCTGTTTTTCATCCGTTGTCATCCGTTTTTCATCTGATCCGTTTTTTTGACATATGAAAAATAGGGCATTCATACGTTCAAAAAAAATGGACATTGACGGAAGCGGATGTTAACTGATGATCATCCGTTGTCATCCGTTTTTACATAGAGATACATTGATGTCCGTTTTTCATCCGTCAACGGATGGATGAAAAACGGACAAACGGACAGCATGTGTGAAAGGGGCCTTAAGCCTAGTGTTGCATATCCAATTATGTGCAAGAAGAAAACCTTTTTTTATTTTCCCTGCAGTAACATGCAGTTTTCATGACACTCTGGTAATATGTAGCGTTGCTTTTATTCATGGCAGTTCTCTATCACAGTGACATTCTCAGTAACATGTAGCATGTTCTTCCAACGTGGCAACACTGTCTACAAACAAACCTGACTAACTATTATTTAGCTTATTTAGTGTAGGTGTGATTTTTCCAGATGTAATTTCCTGATTTCCGGCAATAGCAACACATACTGGGGAGAGGACTCTATTTATCTGAGGGTACATTTTGTTGTTTTTACACAGTTTAGTCGAGTTAATTTCCTAAAGGCAAATCAGCTGTTAACTTTGCAAGGGAATTTTCCCAGAGCTTATTGATTGAGGTGAACCATTGCTGACTTCCATCCTCCAATCATGTGCAAGCAAACATACTTTTTTTTATTTTTTGTTTTCCTTGTTTGTGAGTGGATATTCTTTGCAAGCTGAAACTCCACCTTTAGACCCCATTCACCTTCAGCGCGACTTTGCGCGAATTCAGCGTGACTTGTATGATAGACGACTTTGTACAACTTTGTATTTGGCCAATCAGAATATGATGGTTCTGGGTCATGCTCAATCACACAAAAAAAAGTTCTTAAAAATTGTCGTTTTTGATAGAGAGCCAATTATTAAAAAAATTATTGAAAAAAAAAAAATGAGATTTCTTTGGATTTGGTGTCTGGGGGGTCTAAAAAGTGTACCTGTGAAGTTTCAGCTCTGTAGCATGTCCAGAACCAGAAAAAAAGATAATTTTTCTTAGACTTTTTAGTAGCACAGGGATGGGGCTCCGCTCCACCTGGGCGTTTTTGTTGCAGGCATTTATCGGGCATTTTTTGGGCGTCTTTGGAGGCAGGCATGACATCTGAACTTCTGTGTAGGGGTATATATACACACACACATATACGTATATATACACATACACACATATAGGTGTGAAAGTAGCAGAACCCTATGCCTGCGCTAATGAAATTATTTGCAGGGATGTGGCTCCGCTCCTATCACACCTATATGTATGTATGTGTATATATACATATAGGTGTGTGTGTATATATACCCCTATACAGAAGTTCAGATGTTATGCCTGCCTCCAAAGACGCCCAAAAAATGCCCAATAAACGCCTGCAACAAAAACGCTCAGGTGGAGCGGAGCCCCACCCCTGTGCTACTAAAAAGTCTAAGAAAAATTATATTTTTTACTGGTTCTGGACATGCTACAGAGCTGAAACTTCACAGGTACACTTTTTAGACCCCCCAGACACTAAATCCAAAAAAAGTCATGCCTGCCTCCAAAGACGCCCAAAAAATGCCCGATAAACGCCTGCAACAAAAACGCCCAGGTGGAGCGGAGCCCCATCCCTGCGCTACTAAAAATTCTAAGAAAAATTATCTTTTTTTCTGGTTCAGGACCATTTTAATGGAAAGTCGAATCACAAGTCGCTTCAAATAAGATAAGGAGGCGACTCCTATTGAAGTCTATGGGACAAGTCGGATAAAAGTCGCCTCAAAGTAGTACAGGACCCTTTTTTAAAGTTGGAGCGACTTCAGTAGTGCCAATTAAGGCGGCACTCATTGATTAACATTGCTTTTGTTAAGTCAAGCTACTGGGGCGACTTGAGGGCACACAAGTCGCCTCACAAGTCGCGGCAGTGTGAATGGACTCTAACTAAGCTCTGTGGCAAATTCTCTTGCAAACTGGACAGTCCATTTCCCTTTGGAAAATCAGCCCCAGAGTCTGAATGAATCTAGAAACACTAACACACTGTGTGAGACCTTGGTGCTACTGTATATGAGTACTGCAAATAAATAAGAATAAGAATAAACTAAGCAGCTAAGAAACCTTCGTGAACTACGCAGATACAGTTATCATTTAAAAGATCAGATATTTTATTGCCTCTTCATGCTATATCAAATTCAAAAGTTACCCAAAGTTATTTTTTTAAAAACAGTGAGAAATAATACTATTGTAATAAAACAGACAACTAGATACCTGAAGTAGTTTGAACGCTGTCAGGTTCTACTTCAGAGCTGGGGACATGGTCTGGTATTTGTACATCTGTTTCCTGTAAATAGTAATGATAAGGTTACAATGTATTTTTAATTGGAACATGAAGTAATGCTGCTATTTTGTATTTAACTAATTCACGCTTAAGGGTAAAAAAAACATTAATGCCTAAGCACAATTATTGGCTTTCATTTGGTGGTATATGGTAAATAGATTTTTTTTTTTTAAGAAAACTGCCCCACAAAAGTAAAAAAATAAAAATAAAATAAAATAATAATATTTTTTTTTAAATATAGCTGTATATTTCTTGTTACTACCATAACCTTACACCCAAAGAACAACCCAAAATAAATTCTCCTGCCCCTGACAATCACAGCTATAACACATATGATATTTGTTGTTTGTACCCATACTACAGCCCAGAAACAATAGTGCGCATTTTGCCATTTTTTTTTTCCTACCTAAAATACACTGACCGTATTTAAAAACAAAATCCTGCTCAAAAATATACTGACCCTGACCTTAAGCTTCGACCATTACTTCACCCAAACACTAACCTTGGTATTGACCAAGATCAAACATTAAACTAGCTATTTTTGTTGTTTATTTTTTATTTTACTTTTTATAATTATTCATTTATTTTTTACACACACTTTTTTTTTCTCTCTGCAAAGAGAGAGAAAGATACAATGTATCTTTCCTCTCCATTCACAGAGAGAGAAACACAGGGGCGGGCTTCACAGTGACTGATCACTGTGGTAACCAATCAGAGGAATCAGGATTTCTGGGTCCTGATCTTTAGTATGGGGACCCTGGGCTCTCGTGAGATCCTGGCCCCTGTGTGGCGCGCTCCCAGCACAAAGACAGATGCGCATATATGCAGCCCCACGGCAAAAAAGCCCAGTCCAGTGAGACGGCATATATTTGTTATGTTAGCATGAAGGGGTTAAAGTGGCTGTTAACCTTAGGACCCTTTTACACGGACATTCCGATCAGGTCCGCCCGTCAGTTTTTCCGGCAGGCCTGAACAAAAGGTCCATTAACATCTGCCTACCATCGAGTCCAACCAAATTCAGAAAAAAAAAATTGAAAAGGACTGCATCATTTCTGTTTTGGTGGAGCAGATCTGAGGTAGCCTGATGTAAACAGACAGTGGAGACAGTTTACACCCGGCTGCCCATAGAGCTCAACGGGAACTGTCCATGTCCGCTCTGCATAAATTGAATAGGGACAGATGTGACATCTATCCTGCTCATCTCTGGTCTGTGAGCAGATCCCCTGCTTATCCAAGCGGACTCCATTCCATGTGGAAGAGCCTTAAATCGAAGTAAATAAGCTCACTAGCACAATGTAATATACTAATAACTATCACAATAAATGTACCTTTCCAAAAGTCTCTGTTAGTCTCTCTCAGCCCTCCTAAAACTGCCATCCAATGGTGTGGCTTAGATGGTGGAGATGTCACATTTGATGCTCCCTGCACATCTACATGCCCTCACACAAACTGACACAAACACTACACTGACAAATTAGCAGTAAAGTTAAAAATGGGATTCTTCTGAACTGATCACTGTGAAGCTCTCCTATATAGTTGAAAGCATGGAAGCATTGCAATGCAGTACAATAGACCAGATGTCTTTGTACAGTATAGGAATATTCTATCTGTAGTTTCTAATATCAGAGATTTTTAAATATCTAAAAATAACATAAACGATGATAGAATAGATCAACAAGTACCTCCTGTAAATGACTCTGGCCAACCACAGATTCATAAGATGGAGGTGGTTCCATGGGACAAAACACTTCAACTCCTTTGAATCTGGATCCATAGATATGTGGTAGAGGAATCACCTCGTTACCAGACATTCTGCAGAGAGGACGAGCACAGTTAGTATATTGGCAAGATCCTTTTATTTATTTATTTTATTATATAACACATTTGATAATTAATGCTGCAACACTACATCATTTTGCAACAGGTAATTTCTGACAGGGTGGTTTTGGCCACCTAAAGAAGATCTTTGCCCTCCCACCCACTTTTTCTTATTCTCCTCCTACCCCCTCCTCTGTCAATTTTAGATAGTTTGCATTGTTTTTTTTTTTTTTTTTAAGTACCTTTTTTGAAGAACACATCCCTGCATTTCCTGTATTTTCCCTTAGGCAAGAATGATGTTGCAGTTGATCACAGACTCCTGGATCACTCATGTCATGCATCCCAGGAGGATACCTTATGTCTGTATCACATCATCAGGGGGGCTGACTGTCTCTTCTTGGCCAGCCAACAGTGCATGCATGTCGTCAGAAGAGGGGGGTGGCTGCATAATCCCAGATGATGGCGGTATGGTATTCAGTGTGGAACGGCAGATCTCAGGAGAACACGGCTAGATTGCTGGGCATTTGTGTATGTTTTCTGTGCAGAGCCCAGATATAGAAGTAAGAGGGGAAACAGAGGGCAAACAGTTCCTCTTTAAATGTTCTTAAACTGCACCTATTCTGGAGAAAGCAATGTACTTCCCTTTTTAAATAAGGTTTTACATGTTTAGGTGGCATAGTTAAGCCACACGTGGCCTCTGTTTAAACTGAACAAGGCTCTTGCTTTTCTTTGGTTCATTAAAACTTTCTTACATATTTTTGCAGATCAAATGTTGGAATTGTTGCCATAATGTTAGTAGAATATTGCTGTTATGTTAGTACTGAATTAGTTATCGATCAATGCAGAAAGGTTGGAGGTTAAGTGGTAATGCAAAAAGTGGTCACCGCCTCCACCTATAACTGGTCTTAAGCCCCGTACACACACACAGATTGTTCGCCGACCGATCGGCCGTCTTTTGTCCAGTGTTGTTGTGTTGGTTGAAATGTGCTCTAGACTGCACACGAATTTTGTCGGCCAACAACAACCAACTGCAGAAGTGATGTCATGTTCTGGTCTACTTTTCGTGTGTTTTTTCTTCTCTGAGCATGCCCAGTCTTGATCATCAAATTTATGTCTGCCGAAATCTGTACTGACTGAGGAACAATCGGCCGTTCTGCTGACGGCCAACAAAAATTTTATAGCATGCACACCAGATTTTGTTCGGCCGAAAAGTTGCAGTCGGTTGTCGGAAGCATCATACTAACAAGCCAACAATCGAAAATTTACGGCCAACAATCGGTGCGTGTGTACGAGGCTTTAATGGTAAGGAGCACTGGAAGGGCGGACACAGATCAAAAAAAAAAAAAACAAAACGAAGAGGTTAAGTGATACCCTTTTTTGGCTAACTTAAAGTGTAATTTAAGTTCACAATAATTACTTCTCATTCAACAGTCCAAGGGCCTTTGCTAAAGCCAGCTTCTTGGGAGTGCAGGGCTGCATCCATCTTCATTGGCTGGCACAGGATGCATCCCTCCTGGCACTGTGAAGGAGCTCAGTCATCCTGGCACTGTGGCACACAGGATCTGTGCCTGAATGTCAGCTGAGTCTACATTCTAAGAAAGACTGTGAGCCTGCTGGTAGGTTTATTTTGTTGCTGAAAAGATATTGCATGCCTGCTTGCTCACAATTTTTTAAATAAAGACTTTAGTTTTTTTTTTTTTAATTAGACACAAGCTTTCAGGATTCATTGGATTCCTTTTGTCGGTCTTTATAAAGAATTGTATAAAGTCTGATGAACGATCCAGGGATTCCTGAAAACTTGCATAATTAATAACTTATAGTGACATTGTGATCAAATTCAAAATGACATATATGATAACGTCTGTCACTAGCATTACCAGTCTTTGCTTTTCTAAGTCCACCCCGTAAGATAGCTTTATCACTTGGTGATCCAGCCAGTACATCTGTTTTTTTTCTTCAACTTCCTTTAACAGCATAACCTGTCCAGCAAAAGTGTCAACCAGAGGGTTAAGACAAACAATTTATCACTGACAGGTGTGCTTACAATTGTAACTACTTAAAAAGTGTTATGTAGTTTGACATTCAATTTTTAGTCACTTATGTATATCCATCTAAATCTACCAGTCCATTTACCACCCTCTCTACTAATTAAGTTGGCTTGGAAAAGCCAACTTACTGATATTGTATTTAAACTTATTATTATTCTTCTTCTTATTATTTTTCTGGCCGCAAAATTTTTGGACACTAACTCCTCCTAGACCTAGACCGTTCAAGCTACATACTCCAAATTCGGCACAAACCTTCATACTGTTCTGACTCGGTGTGCTATATCTTTTCAGACTGGTTTGAGTTACGGTTTTCTTAAAAATTAAAAATCAAAAAAATGCCCATAGACTTTCATTGACAGGATGTTCAGATGACCCAAGCTCCAAATCCCATTAGACTCAATCAAGCTTTGATGCTAATCAATTTAAACTCATTTAAACTCAAACTCATCTAATCTACAGTGGGTACGGAAAGTATTCAGACCCCCTTATTTTTTTCACTCTTTGTTATATTGCAGTCATTTGCTAAAATCATTTAAGTTCATTCTTCTTCCTCATGAATGTACACATAGCACCCCATACTGACAGAAAAACACAGAATTGTTGACATTGTTGCAGATTTATTAAAAAAGAAAAACTGAAATATCACATGGTCCTAAGTATTCAGACCCTTTGCTCAGTATTTAGTAGAAGCCCCCTTTTGATCTAATACAGCCAGGAGTCTTTTTGGGAAAGATGCAACAAGTCTTTCACACCTGGTTTTGGGGATCCTCTGCCATTCCTCCTTGCAGATCCTCTCCAGTTCTGTCAGGTTGGATGGTAAACGTTGGTGGACAGCCATTTTTAGGTCTCTCCAGAGATGCTCAATTGGGTTTAAGTCAGGGCTCTGGCTGGGCCATTCAAGAACAGTCACGGAGTTGTTGTGAAGCCACTCCTTCGTTATTTTAGCTGTGTGCTTAGGGTCATTGTCTTGTTGGAAGGTAAACCTTCGGCCCAGTCTGAGGTCCAGAGCACTCTGGAGAAGGTTTTTGTCCAGGATATCCCTGTACTTGGCCGCATTCATCTTTCCCTCGATTGCAACCAGTCGTCCTGTCCCTGCAGCTGAAAAACACCCCCACAGCATGATGCTGCCACCACCATGCTTCACTGTTGGGACTGTATTGAACAAGTGATGAGCAGTGCCTGGTTTTCTCCACACATACCGCTTAGAATTAAGGCCAAAAAGTTCTATTTTGGTCTCATCAGACCAGAGAATCTTATTTCTCACCATCTTGGAGTCCTTCAGGTGTTTTTTTTTAGCAAACTCCATGCGGGCTTTCATGTGTCTTACAGGAGAGGCTTCCGTCGGGCCACTCTGCCATAAAGCCCTGACTGGTGGAGGGCTGCAGTGATGGTTGACTTTCTACAACTTTCTCCCATCTCCTGACTGCATCTCTGGAGCTCAGCCACAGTGATCTTTGGGTTCTTCTTTACCTCTCTCACCAAGGCTCTTCTCCCCCCGGATAGCTCAATTTGGCCGGACGGCCAGCTCTAGGAAGGGTTCTGGTCATCCCAAACGTCTTCCATTTGAGGATTATGGAGGCCACTGTGCTCTTAGGAACCTTAAGTGCAGCAGAAATCTTTTTGTAACCTTGGCCAGATCTGTGCCTTGCCACAATTCTGTCTCTGAGCTCTTCAGGCAGTTCCTTTGACCTCATGATTCTCATTTGCTCTGACATGCATTGTGATCTGGAAGGTCTTATATAGACAGGTGTGTGGCTTTCCTAATCAAGTCCAATCAGTATAATCAAACACAGCTGGACTCAAATGAAGGTGTAGAACCATCTCAAGGATGATCAGAAGAAATGGAAAGCACCTGAGTTAAATATATAAGGGTCACAGCAAAGGGTCTGAATACTTAGGACCATGTGATATTTCAGTTTTTCTTTTTTAATAAATCTGCAACAATGTCAACAATTCTGTGTTTTTCTGTCAGTATGGGGTGCTATGTGTACATTCATGAGGAAGAAGAATGAACTTAAATGATTTTAGCAAATGGCTGCAATATAACAAAGAGTGAAAACTTTAAGGGGGTCTGAATACTTTCCGTACCCACTGTATCTATCTATCTATCTATCTATCTATCTATCTATCTATCTATCTATCTATCTATCTTCAAACCTTTTCTATCTATCTATCTATCTATCTTCAAACCTTTTCTATCTATCTATCTATCTATCTATCTATCTATCTATCTATCTATCTATCTATCTATCTATCTATCTATCTATCTATCTATCTTCAAACCTTTTCTATCTATCTATCTATCTATCTATCTTCAAACCTTTTCTATCTATCTATCTATCTATCTATCTATCTATCTTCAAACCTTTTCTATCTATCTATCTATCTATCTATCTATCTATCTATCTATCTTCAAACCTTTTCTATCTATCTATCTATCTATCTATCTTCAAACCTTTTCTATCTATCTATCTATCTATCTATCTATCTTCAAACCTTTTCTATCTATCTATCTATCTATCTATCTTCAAACCTTTTCTATCTATCTATCTATCTATCTATCTATCTTCAAACCTTTTCTATCTATCTATCTATCTATCTATCTTCAAACCTTTTCTATCTATCTATCTATCTATCTATCTATCTTCAAACCTTTTCTATCTATCTATCTATCTATCTATCTTCAAACCTTTTCTATCTATCTATCTATCTATCTATCTATCTTCAAACCTTTTCTATCTATCTATCTATCTATCTATCTATCTTCAAACCTTTTCTATCTATCTATCTATCTATCTATCTATCTATCTATCTATCTATCTATCTATCTATCTATCTATCTATCTATCTTCAAACCTTTTCTATCTATCTATCTATCTATCTATCTATCTATCTATCTATCTATCTATCTTCAAACCTTTTCTATCTATCTATCTATCTATCTATCTTCAAACCTTTTCTATCTATCTATCTATCTATCTATCTATCTATCTATCTATCTATCTATCTATCTATCTATCTATCTATCTATCTATCTATCTATCTATCTTCAAACCTTTTCTATCTATCTATCTATCTATCTTCAAACCTTTTCTATCTATCTATCTATCTATCTATCTATCTTCAAACCTTTTCTATCTATCTATCTATCTATCTATCTATCTATCTATCTATCTATCTTCAAACCTTTTCTATCTATCTATCTATCTATCTATCTATCTATCTATCTATCTATCTATCTATCTATCTACAAACCTTTTCTATCTATCTATCTATCTATCTATCTATCTATCTATCTATCTATCTATCTATCTATCTATCTATCTATCTATCTATCTATCTATCTATCTATCTATCTTCAAACCTTTTCTATCTATCTATCTATCTATCTATCTATCTATCTATCTATCTATCTATCTATCTATCTTCAAACCTTTTCTATCTATCTATCTATCTATCTATCTATCTATCTATCTATCTATCTACAAACCTTTTCTATCTATCTATCTATCTATCTATCTATCTATCTATCTATCTATCTATCTATCTATCTATCTATCTATCTATCTATCTATCTATCTATCTATCTATCTATCTATCTATCTATATATCTATCTATCTTCAAACCTTTTCTATCTATCTATCTATCTATCTATCTATCTATCTATCTATCTATCTATCTATCTATCTATCTATCTTCAAACCTCAAAAAAAAAATTGAAAAAAAAAGAAAAAAAAAATTGAAAAAAAATTGAAAAAAAAAAAAATGAAAAAAATTGAAATTTAAATTAAAATATTTAAATTAAAATAAAATTTAGATTTAATTAAAAATTTAAATTTAATTAAAAATTTAAATTTAATTTTAAAAAATTAAAATTAAAATAAAAAAATTGAAAAAAATTGAATTGAAAAAAAATTGAAAAAAATTTGAAAAAAATTGAAAAAATAAATAAAAAAATAAAATAAAAAAATAAAATAAAAAAATAAAATAAAAAAATTAAAATAAAAATTTTAATTAAAATAAAATTAAAATTTAATTAAAAATTAAAATTTAATTTAAAAAAATTAAAATTAAACAAAATTAAATTAAACAAAATCTTTTAAAATTAAACAAAATTAATCTTTTAAAATTAAACAAAATTAAACTTTCTAAAATTAAACTTTCTAAACTTAAAATTAAAAATTAACTTTTCACAAAATTAACTTTTTAAATCTTTTTAAACTACCATACTAATGATGGTAGTCACTTGCTTGTAATGCTAGCAATATGTTTTAAACTTCTTAAACTTTTAAATCTTTTAAAACTTTTCACATTTTCAAACTTTTCAAACTTTCTAAACTTTCTAAACTTTTCAAACTTTCTGGTCAGGCTTTCTCAAGCCAACTTAAAGTTTGTCTCAAACTTTTTTTTTTAGTTGACAATGCTGCTGTCCCAGAGTGGCTATTATGCTCCTCCATAGAGGAGTGAATGTAGGCACGCTAAGACAGTAGCTAGGTATTTTAACTGGCTGACCAACACCTAAAAATATATGTTATATATATACCATTTATAAATGTTTGTTTTTGGATTCAGTTGCGCTTTAAGTTAGCCAAAAAAGTGTATAAGCATTACCATAATGTTAAGTACTAAAGTACTGTATTTTCTGGCGTATAAGACTACTTTTGAACCTCAAAAAAATCCCCCAAAAATGGGGGATCGTCTTATACGCCGAGTATAATATCTCCAAGGTAACCTAAGTATAAGTATTACCGGTAGATGTAATCTCTCAAGACGCTGGCTGTGTGGGAATCCTGTACCCGTATACCCTATGTATCGTAGCTTTGGTTACATACAGTGTACCGCGCTGAGCCAATCAGGGAGAGCAATGTATTCTATTATTGAATGCAAAGCCTGCTCGGATTGGCGGAGTAACATCAGCCCGCCTCTCTGACTCTGCCAATCCGAGCAGGCTTTGCATTCAATAATAGAATACATCGCTCACTGTGATTGACTCAGCGCGGTATACTGTATTGTAGCCGAAGCTACGGTACATACGGTATACCGGTACAGGTTTCCCGCACAGCCAGTGTCTTGATATTACATCTACTGGTAATACTTAGGGTACCTTGGAGATATTTGAGATTACATGCATTACAGTACTTGAGGATCAGCTGCATGGACACTATAACACCGGCTCCCAGCAGGGATCATTTGTGCGATCCATTGCTGGGAGAAGGGTGTCCATGCAGGTCTCTGATCCTCTGTCAGTTAAAAGGTATTTTTTTAACAGCTCTCTTTACCTATTTTGTTCTGTCTCTTTGCATTTTAATCATATCTTTACCCTTTCACCTTTATGGAGCACTATTTGAGAATTTTATTCTTTTGCCCCTTCTTTCATAACAAATGGCATCTCTTTGGACTCCTATGATACACCACTATGCATTTATCCTCTCTTTGTTTGAGATGGGTATCTCTTTGCCTACTGCCATATAAGTACACTGAACCTATATGCATTCAATGTACATTCAATTGGAAAGAAAATTTATTTATTTCTTCATATGGTTTGTTTTACTGGCATTTTTTACAATTTAAATATAATTGACATTAGTCAAATATGGTGGTGTTCATGGGACTTTGAAAATAGAGATACGCTATTGTTCTGATAGTCCTTTTCTCTCTATCAGGGACATACATTTTTGCAACCTATAGAATATGAAAGAAAGAGGAATGGCTTTTAGTACTTTTTGGTACCTACATCCTTTCCTTTTATGGTTTTTCTGCAGTATGGACAGGCTCATGTCTGACCTATCCCGCTAAGCCAAGCTACATTTGGACTCCAGCTGCCTTGAATCAGGAGTTTTTGAGGATCACAAGTCTATCTCTCCTCCCCCTACCTCCATCTTATGATGGCTGTATAACAGCTTAAGAAAAAAAACCTTTCAGGCATACGGTGGCATTTGGATCGCAGCTTTCTTCTTGTTTTTATCTTGCAAGCTCTAAACCCTTGTGTAAACCAACCATGTAAGTAAAATATTATCATCTGAAATATGTTATGCATGTATTGTACTACAGATATGGTCTGTCAGAATATTATACATTATGCCTTTTTGAACACCTACAGATAGGACATCAGCGTTATCCCTGACGAAGGGGTCTCAAGAACCCCGAAACGCATCGGATCTCCTGGTTCTTTGGTTGAGTTTTCTCTGGTTATATTGCACACACACCTGCGCTTGCAATTGTTTTTATGTATATATTTGCTTGTTCAAATGTTCCTTTTTTGTGCATTTTTTCATTAAAATATTTATAATATTTATTACTTGTTCAAGATTTATCAATTGTTGCCTAAAAAGTCCCAATCCCAGGGGAATCCCCTTTTTGCATTACAGTACTTGGGGTACCTTGGAGATCTACGAGAAATCTGATGTTTTTCAATGGTGTTGCCTTGCTTCGGAAGGGGGGTAGTCTTATACGGCGAGCATAGCCCAAAACCTATGTTTTAACTTGAAAATTAGGGAGGTCGTCTTATACGCCCAGTCGTCTTATACGTCGGAAAATACGGTACTATATTTTTCCAAAGTCTCCAAAATGGACCTTTACTTTCTCAGTCAACATTACCTATTTTTTAACCTTATGCTGCTAGCATTAGTAAATAGACAGACAGGTATATTATATTTACTTAGTTTAAACTTTTTTTCCTTTACACATTTCTTCAGTTGCTTCCTGGTTTCTAACCTAGGTCAAAATGATGTCATACATCCCATACATTTCAGGATTCTTATATGGACATTTTTTTCATCTGGAGGGAACACACCCTCCTGCTTGCATGCTTGAGCTAAGGGCAGATGGAGTCCAAATAGTAAATGCTACATAAATCACTTGCTCTTACACAAGACTGCTGCAGCTAGGAATGCTAAGGGGGCTTTTCAAAGTGATTTCTCAACAGAATAAAGTATTTAGACTTGGATGGATGGGTGAGTTTGCTTGAATAATAGAAATAACTGAAATAGCGTTTTCGCTTTGTGGTGCTCGGATACAGTTAAGTTTCACTTTATGTAGGTGTGCCCTCGGTAGACATAATGTAGATGCTGGTAGGTGATAGTAAAGCCTATTCTTCTGTGCCAACCAAGTCAAGCCTCCAGTACCAAAGAAGTCCTGCATTCTCCCTGAAAAGCTCCAATACCATGATAATACAATATTCCAGGCAACCCATAACATATACTGTAGAATACAATATATCAATAGTTTACACATTTATTAACTGGAAAATATTTTGTCTTGTATAATACAGGAATTGTTGTGATTATGTGGTACTAATAAAGATTTTAGTGTAATTGTATTTAAAATATTGTTTTGGTAAACATTTGAGCAACTACCATGGGACATATAGAATTCATAGCACCATCTTTTAATTCTATAGATCCTGCCCTTTCAACAAACAAAGGCCAATGGGGTGATTGTTTTCAAGCTTTGAAGAATGTAATGTGCATGTGAAAAAACGCAAAATTGGTCCAGCCATGTAAACCGCAATAATTGGAGAAAAAGCCTGACAATGAAAGAGTTAAAGCTGAATTCCAGCTATACCTTCAATACTGCTCAATTGTACAGGTTCCTCTTTTGTACTTTACATGTTTACTATAATTTCACTGCACACTGTAAGCTTCTCCTAGTATAATTTAGCTGCAGCAAGTCAGATAGAGCTCGCTTCATTTCCTGATTGGAGGAGGTCCAATATTATCTAGCCATGTCCACCCTAACCTTACCTGTCCCTGCCTCGCTCCTTTCATCATTGGATTTCAGTTCTTTCAATCATGGAGGTACCTTGTCTCAATTGGGCATTACCTAGGGCAGTGTTTCTCAACCTTTTTTCAGTCAAGGCACCCTTTAAAAATTATGGACAGTCTTGAGGCACCCTTTAAAAATTATGGACAGTCTTGAGGCACCCTTTAAAAATTATGGACAGCCTCGAGGCACCCTTAAAAAAATTATGGACAGTCTTGAGGCGCCTCATTCTAAAATGTAAAAACTATTAATAGTTTTGCATAACACAGCAACATCCACACAAGTAGGAAACCCAATGTTAGAGGTGATTCATTCTTCCGTAGCAAATACACTTTTGGAAACTGGTACCGCCTAGTATTCCACTTATATTCCTCTTCTCCCTTCATTTTTCTCCATCACTCTGCTAAGGTACCCCTAAGAAGTTTGTAATGGTGCCCAATAGAAACCTGTAGCTTTGTGTAACTAAAAGGGAGCTTTATACACACGCTGGCTTGTTTACAATTTTGGGTAAATTTTTAGGCATTTTGCCAAGGCACCCCTGAAGAAACCTCGAGACACCCTGGTTGAAAAGGGTTAATCTAGGGTATATGCAAGCCTACCTAGTAACGACCACTCCTCTAGACTGACTCCCACCCATCAAGGCACTTTTATATTTACATAAGTCTACGCACGAGGAAGCATACTGCTTGCATCAGGGCTGAGGGCTCATTAGAGGAGTACTCAGGCAGGGTGCTCTTTCAGGAAGCTAGCATAGCCCCTAGTCATGATCTTCCTGCACTGCATGGAAAAGCACAAATGCCCAATGATAATGTACCTGGGTCCAAAAAAAAGTATGTGATGAAAACTGATAGACTTTATTTTCAGGGCTGAGGGCTCATTAGAGGAGTACTCAGGCAGGGTGCTCTTTCAGGAAGCTAGCATAGCCCCTAGTCATTAACTTCCTGCACTGCATGGAAAAGCACAAATGCCCAATGATAATGTACCTGGGTCCAAAAAAAAGTATGTGATGAAAACTGATAGACTTTATTTAAAAATGCAATTTTCATGTTGATGAAGGGGAGAGGGAGAACCTGGGTAAGGCAAAATTAATACAGATTAAGCTTCAGCTTTAAAAATGATGATGCTGCATCCAGGGAAATGTAACATTCATCCAGTAAAACATTGTCATCTGTGATAGACAGGCAAATGTTTTTAGTGCTAATCATCTTTCAAATATTTTCCTTGGTGTCATTATAATGGCTAAATAGGACTCTGCCAACAAGTATCCAGAAAGCAGGAGAAAATGTATTCTTTGCCAGTAAAAGCAATTACAAATAATTAAATTTTCAGGCTACACAAACATCTGCTCTGATCCTAACAGCAAGGAAAATTGAACTTTCAGTACAGCAATCCTCTTATGATGATGTTCCAGACAAATGAGTCTGTTCTCTAAACTGTTTTCATCACTAACAGTGAAATTTCCACCGTGCACATTTCCTAAGCCAAGAAAAGCCCATACAATTTCACAGAAAGGAATTTAATAAGCTGGAAGTAATGATGAAAACTGATGATGAGTGTTCAATAGCTTTGGATAATGCAAAGATGCTGGAGCAAACCTATACTGGTATATAACCCTTTCGTGAGCAGCAGTCACTGATACCTACATGCCCGAGTTAAATTTTACAGCATCTGATCTGACACTGCAATGTCCTCTATGGAGCAGCAGATGTCAGCGGATCATATCTGATCTGATCCTGTCAGAAACAGATGGCTGGTGGTCCTGTTTTCCATCCATCCGGCAGATCAGATGGAAATGGACAGTTAGTCCATTACCATCCGATTTCCCCATAGAGAAGAGTGGGACTGTGTCTGTGTCCGACCTGTCATTGGCCTGCTCAGCAGGGATTAGCGAAGTGATCCTGTGCTGAGCAAGCGATTCTGTTAAGCGGAGGCACCTGTGTAAAACAGGCCTAACTCTGCAAAGTAAAAATCGCTATACAAAACTTTTCTGAAGCTGATCTGGCCTGGTCTCCAGCGGAGGATGCTGTGTGCAGGAGACAGCTGGGAAATGTCTTGGAAGTAACACCCATAGAGTTACTATGGGGCTTCCATTGTCAGCTGCTTCTCCTGCACACGCCTACACAGAGAAGCCCCCGCTGGGAGCTCAGCGTAGGACCGGACCGGAGTGGCTGCAGAAAAGATATGTATAGTGATTTTTGCTTTGCAGGGTTAGATAGATTAGTCATAGAATGTGGCTGCCAGTAGATTTCGAGTTAGTTATTGGCTGAACTTCTAATTTAAAGCAGTTTTTGAATTTTGTCTGGAGCTCCTTCTTTTGGTTTAAGCTCCGCTTTTATTACAGGCTGACAAAATAATAGACTGCAATAATATTAAAAGAACTAATTACTGTAAGAACTGTATTATTATTTTTTAGTGCAACTGCACTATAAAAAACATGGCACTACAGATGGACATTGCAGCCAGAAGATGGATGTGTCCATCTGCAGGCTGAAGGCTTTTATTTCTAATCAATGAGGCCTGTATGTGATCGTTTTATCAGAGCTGACCTTTAGGCTACGTTCACATCTTGGCGTTGCTATTTACAGGTGTTTTTTCAGGCGTTTTTATGGGCGTTTTTTTTCAGGCATTTTACAGGCGTTTTTAGGTTGACTAGTAACCAATGGAAAAAAATAAAAACGCCTGTAATCTCCTCAAAAGAAGCTCATGTACTTTTTTTAACGTTGGGCGTTTTGCTTAAAACGTCAAAACGCTCAGATGTGAACAGGGACCATTGAAATGAATAGGATTTGTTTTATTGGGCGTTTTTTGAGCTGATCCTAGAGCAGAAAAACTCCCCAAAAACGCCCCAAAACGCCTACATGTGAACTTAGCCTTATGTCACTATTGT
This sequence comes from Pelophylax lessonae, assembly GCF_965119305.1. Lineage (NCBI taxonomy): Eukaryota > Metazoa > Chordata > Amphibia > Anura > Ranidae > Pelophylax > Pelophylax lessonae. Next base: position 372,012,990 of record NC_138768.1, read on the forward strand.
GCCCTGCAGTGACTAGGGGTCAGCAGAGGGAACCACAGCAGTCAGTAGTGCTGCTGTTCGACCAGCCCAAGATGTCAAAAAGCTCTGCTACAGAGTAAAGTTTTAACAAACAGGGCCTACCTGCTTTCTTCACATGGTACTGCCGTTTTTTTTTTTTTTTTGTTGACCCTCTGACAGGGTAGTTTTAGGGGAAGAAGGGCAGGGATAAGTTATATATGGTTTATTTAAGAGATTATATAGGAATAATTTTTACTAAAAAAAAAAAAAAAACTATTTTATTTGTGAGGTTATTTTAACTGGCATTATGTAGAGATCAAATGCTACTATTTTGACCTGCACATAAAAAACTAGTCTAACAATACAATCCAATAATTATATTTACACAGGATATGCAGCAATGGTGCCTGAGACACAAAGTGGGTCCGCAGACAACCAAATGTTGCCTGTACTTAATACTAGGGGTCACTTATTTTATTCTGTAACATCACCTGTAAAAACCCATATTATTTACCTTGGTGTCATTCTAGGAGTGTACGAATAGAATGTCGAAAAATATGAAGGTGGGGGTGCAGGAGGAACAAAATCTTCAGGGTCTGGCACATGGTCTTGCTCTTCTACTTCCTCTGCAGACACCTGGGATTCATCCTAGAAAGAGTAATAAGAGGTTAACCACAGAAGAGTAAAATTAAAGACTAGGGGGCAGGCCCATGACCACCTGGGCTCAAAGAAAGTGGGTTGGAAGATGCTGACTGATGTTGTCATGGATTTGGGTCAAAACATTTTTTTGGGGTGCTAGCTCTTGTTGATTTTCTTTTTAAAGGTTTATTTTTCCTGGTAATATCTCGCCTGAGGCTTCAAATGTTTTACTTTCTATCTGTGGAATGTGCCTTCTATAATAGGATATATATATATATATATATATATATATATATATATATACACATATATATACACACACACACACTTTTCTTTTGATATAGATAATATATTGTAATCATGCTCTAATCATACACTTACATCATTATATGTGTAACCAAGTAAGTGTTTTTAAGCACAGTGAGGGGGAATTTAATAAAACTGGAGCGCACAGAATCTGGAGCAACTGTGCATGGCAACCAATCAGATTCTAGCCTCAGCTTTTTCAATTAACCTTTGAAAATCAAAGCTAGGAGCCCCCAAGCCCCAAGATACAAATGGCCTCCCAGGGTGGGCTGGCGCTCCCGGACCTGGATAAGTATTTCTTGGCAGCCCAGCTTGTCACAGCATCCTGGTGGTTGAGACCTGATACCACTAACCCAGTGGTGATGGCAGAGGCGGCGGTGGTGAATTTCGTGGAAGCTTTGAAATTCCTTGTATTCCGGGGCCCTCGGGCTCCCTATCGACTGACGCCTTCCATGATTACCACCATCCGGGCCTGGGAGGCTGGCCTCTGAATTTAACATAATCCTAAGCATGCGGTCTCTTCTAACACCCCTTTATTTTATTTTATTTATTTATTTCAGGTTCTTATATAGCGCTGTCAATTTTACGCAGCTCTTTACATATACATTGTACATTCACATCAGTCCCTGCCCTGAAGGAGCTTACAAACTAAGGTCCCTAACTCACATACATAAATAGTAGGGCCAATTTTTTTTATACAGGATCCAATTAACCTACCACCATGTCTTTGGAGTGTGGGAGGAAACCCACGCAGGCACAGGGAGAACATGCAAACTCCAGGCAGGTAGTGTCGTGGTTGGGATTCGAACCAAAGACCCTCTTGCTGCTAGGTGAAAGTGCTAACCACTACACCACTGTGCCACCCCATTATGGCGCAACCCCAATTTGCAGGAATCCTACAAAATAGCAGACCCATACGCCTGGACCAAATTCACTATAAAAATGGTGTCCCAAATTACCACTCCATAGCCCCTTTATCTTTATTATCCTCTAATTTTAATGTTCCAACAACCTATTCCTTCCGTTACTTCCAACTCTCCCATGCCTTTCGTAGCCAATCTCCTCACACAGGCCTTCTGGTGCTAGAGTCGGCCCTAGAAAAGCTGCTGTGACGAAACCTGCCTCCCAACTATACTCTCATCTGATACAGATATTCCTTCCTCCTTTGACTCAGAGCTCAATGGCAACATGACATTCCCGAGCTTGATGAGGACGACTGGGATGATGTTTGGGATTTCCCAATGTGCTCACTGGTCTCCTTGAGAGAACGACTGATCCAATTTAAAATAGTCCACCAGGTCTACTTCATCCCTTACAGGTTAAATAAAAAGAATACCAGTCTCCCCCCCTGGGTGCTGGAAATGTGGAGGTGTCTCGGGGGACTTTGCCTGTCAGGCCCATTAATGTAATCAGTATTTTAAGAAGTCATGAGCACTGGTTTATGGTAGGCTTAAAGATAAAGAGGAAATTATCCAGGAATTCTCCCTTCCTCATGACCTATCATTCACCATCTCTAAGATAATTTTCACTCTAGCTAAGCATCCAATATCAGAACTACTAACTAATTCCCAGAATTTCATCTCCACAGCACTGCCCCTTACTAAAGGTATATCCCTCTTTTACTCCTGCCTTACATCTGATTCCCTTAAAATTAAATCGCCACATATGCTGAAATGGGAGAAAACGCTTAATAAATCCTTCACCCTAAAGCAATGGCAAATAGCGATCAATTCGACCCACAAACTATCACATTGTACAAATCATTGGGAAATGATGACAAAGATTGTAAATAGGTGGTATTTCACTCCCTATAGGTTATACAAAATAAATCCCTCCCTTTCACCACTATGCTGGAGAGAATGTGGGTACCCAACAACACGTCCTCTGGGAGTGCCCCTTCCTCACAAGCTTTTGGAAAGCAATTTTTAATTGTATGGCATCTATCACTGGAATCTTAACTCCGCCCAAACCAGAGTTGGCATTATTGAATCTAAATATTGAATTATACCCACTGACGTATAGACAAATGATTGTACATCTCCTTTCGGCTGCCAGAATTTTAATACTACGTAAGTGGAAAACCACCGATACCCCAAACCTTTCTGAAGCAATCACCCTGGTTAATGAGAACTATAAACTAGAAAAAGCTTTATCCTTCAACGCATTAACCCATCACAAATTTCAAAAAGCTTGGTCGGAGTGGCCCTATTTAACACCTGATATTAGAATCTTATAATGTAACTTTCTATTTTGCTTAGTTCTACTCATTCTGGTCCGGGGGATGATGAGGGGTGTCGACAACCCGTGGCTTGGTGACATTGTTCCCCTAGGGGTTCTAAGTCGGGGTGGTTCAACACCTCTCTTCTCCTCCCTTTATCAGAATAAACTTTGTTAACCTTTACATGCATGATGCCTAAGCACTTGTACGAAGCTAATACTACTGTTTGAACACTGTATTATCCACTTTTTGATAATGTTCTACCTTGTTGTGGTTATTTTCCTATATCACATTCTGTTACTGTGATTGTCTGTTTTTTCATCTGTATTTGAAACTCAATAAAAAATGTATTGATTGAAAAAAAAAAAAAAAGTATTTTAAGAAGTTTGAGCACTGTTTTATGGTAAAATGCTGTTTGTCCTGACAGGAGAAAATTCAGTGTTACGGTAAAAACTCACCTAATCTGATTTTTTTTCAAACCAGTTTAACAGAGTTTAGCAGCATTTGGGCATTTATTTATTTTATTGGCCAGAATTTTAATTTATTCTGACTTTTGAAATGAATAAACTTCAGGTGTTTTTAGCAGAGTCAGGCGTTTTTTTTTTTGCCAAAACTCTGCTGCTCCTGGACGCACTAGTTGTGGGGGCTTTTTTTCCTGCCTCTAAATGCTGCTAAATGTCTATGTGTGCATGGGCACATAGGCTAACATGCAGGGGTTCAGAGGCAGGAAAAAGAAATGACAGATGCCCCTAGGAGCAGCAGGAAAAACGTCCAGTGTGCATGAGGCCTTAGCCAGTCTGCTTTAATGTATAGTTATTTATTGATACTCTAGAGCAATGATGGCGAACCTTGGCACCCCAGATGTTTTGGAACTACATTTCCCATGATGCTCATGCACTCTGCAGTGTAGCAGAGCATCATATGAAATGTAGTTCCAAAACATCTGGGGTGCCAAGGTTCGCCATCACTGCTCTAGAGTCATGTGATGAGCTTTGATATTACTATTACTGTAAATACAATGCATCATTTTTTCACATGGCTCTATTCAATTTCAAGTGTGTGTGTGTGTGTATATATTTATATCCATTTCAGAAAAAATGGTAATTATGCCAGTACTGAAATTATGGTTGGTTGGTTTAGTGTGAGATATATATCATTGCTGCATTTAATGCTATTTAGTTCCCATCAGGTCTTATCTAAGACGATGGGGGTGGGGTCTATATTATTTAAAGGCTGTCATGCTGTTTTTTTTACCAGCTCTATTCCATTCCCCATCAGATCCAAGGACAAGGTTAGGGGGAGTGGTGTTTATTGTTTATCTGTTATCACCTCTGAGCAGTTCTATTCAACCCCCTTCAGGTCATTATTAACGACTGTTCTATTGCTAACATCTATTAATGGAATGTTTTAATTGCATATTACAAAAAGATGTATTTTAAAATGACTGGTGTTTTGTGATAGCTGTGACTATGTAAAGGTGCTTAGGATATTTATTAATTGTACTTCATGTTTAAAAAAATCCTGTTTGGCTGCTCAAAATATTGCATTTTCTATGGAGAATTATGCACTTTAACTTGTTACAGTTAGTCTGCTTTACACTTTAATAAACTGATAAAAGATAAGAGCAAGCATTATGGTTTAAGTCATGCCATTAGGCTGTAATCTTGTTGCACAAGCATCTGATAAATAGTATATCAGGGTGCGATTAAATGTATATGTTAAAGTGGAGTTCCACCCATTTTAATAAGTTTAGATGTACGTAATCCCCTTTAAAAATACTTTTACCAATGGAAACAATTTTTTTTTTTGCAAGGAAATACCTTTTTTTCTTCTTTATTCATCCGCACTTCTGGGTCCGGCTGCCTATAGGCGATTACGTCACACGGCGATTCGCAAGGGCTGCTGGGATGTATTCTAGCAGCCCTTGTGAATCGCCTAGTGATGAAATCTCGCATTATTACACCGGCACCAGCTGTACTCGGATGTATTGCATTGAGTCCATGCTCTGCCCCGCCTCCGCCCCGCCTCCTCTCAGTGAGCTCTACGGGATGTAATGCTTTTAGTCCACGCTCACTGAGAGAAGGCGGAGCGGTGTGCGGACTCAAAGCAATACATCCCGTAGAGCTCACTGAAAGGAGGAGGGGCGGAGCACGGACTCAATGCAATACATCCGAGTACAGCTGGTGCCGGTGTAATAATGCGAGATTTCGTCACTAGGCACTTTCGAATCGCCGAGTGACGTACCCGGAAGTGCGGATGAATAAAGAAAAAAAGGTATTTCCTTGCAAAAAAAAAATAGTTTCCATTGGTAAAAGTATTTTTAAAGGGGATTACGTACATCTAAACTTATTAAAATGGGTGGAACTCACCTTTATGATCATTTACACCTTTACGCATGTGTTGGGGTAAGTGTGAATGAAATCAGGTAGTTTATTTATTACAGGTACTTGTATTGCATCATCAATTTGCACAAAACTTTATATATACTGTATATATTGTACGTTCACATCAGTCCCTGCCCTAAAGGAGCTTACAATCTACGGTCCCAAACTCACATTAATACATACACATACCAATCTAGGGCCAATTTAGACAGGAGCCAATTAACTACCAGTATATCTTTGGAGTGTAGGAGGAAACCCACAAAGGAACGGCGAGAACATGCAAACTCCATGCAGGTGGTGCCATGGTTGGGATTCAAACCGACAATCCCAGTACTCCTAGGTGGAAGTGCTAACCACTTATGCTGGCCATACACTAGCCCAGGACTCGACAAACCCCAGGCGCCAGGTCGCATTGGCACCTAGAATTAGCGGCCTGGCGCCTGGGCTACACTGCGGCAGGTGTCCTCTCCCCATGTGGCTCCCGCCTCGTGGGTGTGCCGCCTAAGATGCTGTGCCTGCCGGTAATTGAGGCCACGGCTTTGCGGCCTGCTGGTGTGAGATGCTTACATTGGGGAACTGGCGCCCTCTTGTGGTAGCCAGGGCTGCAACAAGTAGTCACTGGCAGCACTGAGGGTTTCCCCTGCCTGCTCTCACTGCTCGCCCATCTCTTTCCGAAGTGAAGAGGTTGAAGGTGTTGTGGGCTTGATCTGGCACCCTGTCCTTACTGATAGGTGGACAGGGAGTGTGGGGCAGCTGGTTGGAATGGCCTCAGTTCCATTTACAACCTCACAAAGATGAAAAAGATGAAAACACTTTTTCAATTTTTTTTTTTCATGAAAATTATTTTCTTTATTATTTTTCATTCTCTCCCTGTCATGCCACACAGCCGAAGGCCCCTTTCACATGTGCTGTCAGATCAGGTCCGCCTGTCAGTTTTTCAGGCAGACCTGATAGGATCCTTCAGTCTCCTCTATGGAGCGGTGGATGTCCACTGACAACCGCCGCCATCTGATCCTGTCCGCTTAAAACAGACGGATGGTGGTCCTATCTTCCATCTGTCCAGAGGATCGAATCACATGGCATCAGATGGAAATGGACAGGCAGACCATTTCTATCTGATTGCCTCATAGAGGAGAGCGGGACTGTGTTAGTGTTCGCTCTGCATAGTGCTGAGCAAGAGGATTCCGCTTAGCGGAGGTGCCCGTACGAAAGGAGCCTAAACTGGCATGAGTTACTGGATCTCCTATCGCCCCCACCTTGCTGCACTGTCCTTCCCTAGTGAGCCAGTGCTTATCACACCATCAAGCCAAGTACACACGGGCCAAATGCCGGGCAATATCAGCCAGTTCAATGAAAACTGTCTGTCATTCAGACCATGTGTATGGCAGCTGGTCCACCAGAAGCCGGCTATTCGGCATGCGTGAAAAAAAACTGACTCCGAACTTTTTAGTTGGCTCCTAGATTCAAAGCTAATTTGTCAAGCCCTGCACTAGCCTGAAAATTGTTCGAAAATCTGTCATTTGGTCCGTTAGTTAATTTTTTCGTCCAGTTAATGGGCACAAAAACAAAAATTGGTTTTAACTTTTCAGAGCTAAAAAATCGAAGGAACAGTTTGGAAAATTCTGCCGAGCGAACGATAAATTTGAAGGTTAATGTGTTTCTCGCCCTAACTGTTTACACTAGGCATATGTGACAAAATAAATGAAAAACTGATTCATTTATGTCCATTAAACGATTTATCGATCAAAATTTGGTCATTACATGATGGCACGATCGTCTGCTCTCACGGCCGAATGTTCGTTTTTCGAAAATGAGTTTGAACGGTTTTCCGTTTAGTGTATTGCCAGCATTAGCCTAAACTGTAGTACATAGATGTGACCAGCCACAAAGAGATTTTTCATTGAAATGCATTTTCATGCTGTAAAATTCATGTGTTTTCAATGCAGGAAAACATACAGCTTTCACTAGGCCTTAAGAGACTGAGCAACACATTCACACCAGAGGCTTACCTGGATTTGCTCACCTTCCTTTACAGAAATTTAAAGGAACAGATACCATATATACAAACTGTAGCTAACAATTCTAAATCATCTGAGTTTTGCTGAGATATAGTAATGGATTTATTTCCTTTCATTCCCTTTCAGTCGGCCATATATGAAATATATGTTAGTAAACATTTCACTCACTTACTGTGCAGGGTCTTCTAGTGGTTAGGAGCTGTAGGTATCGCAGGGCAGCTGCTACTAGGCACACGGTGGTTGTCAGAGCGTTTAGGGCACATAGAGCAAAAAACACTTTCTGGAGGCAGAAAAAGAGAATAATATTTAGCTACAATTCGCTATGATTTACATGTGTATTCCTGTCCTGAAATGTCTCTAGCAGTGCACTGATATCAGGTCTGACTATAGGGCCAGTTCACACCACTGCATTGTAAAGTGCGCTGTAATGCAAAACAGCAGTGAAAATAGTCTCCATTATGATTTCTAAAGCTCTTCGCATTACTGCAATGCTTTGCAGTACAGCGTGCAGATTTCTATTTGAAAAACCTGCTTGCTGTATCTTTCGGGCAGTTCTTAAATGTATGTTACATTTGAGTCAATAATACTGCATTGAAAACACACTAAAAACTCAATGCAAGATTCCATTAGTGCGTTTTCGCTCACATTCATGATTTCACATATTTGCAGGGAGTACCGTAAATTGAACAAAAAAGAGGAAATAATCATTAAAAATGCTGGTAAAGTGTGTCTTTAGATTTGTGTGTTAGATTTCACCACTCAACATTAAAAACATTTTTATGTCCTTTAACATAACACATTTACGTTTTCCAATGCATTAATATAAAAGAAAAAAACCCAGATCCACTTGGGTCCTCTAAGGAGAGTCCTCCTCTTTAATAAATGAGCTACCACTGCATCCTTGTAAAATCTAGACAAAGAAATTCTTAATTATTTAACTAACTACAAACATTAAAGTGGAACTCATAACAGTAACATAACAATAAATGTTCTTTACCAAAAGAACAAACATTCCCTGTCTGCTGTAAATTGCTTCCAGCATAGCTTTTTCTTGCTGAAGGCCTCCATTTAGTTAAAGCCCACAGCATTCACTTCCTTATTGGAAACTTTTCCCCTTGTCCTAAGTGTCAAAAATCATGTCTCTTTATTCAATTAAAATAGGTATATTTCCAGCTCTGATTGTACACCTTGGCACAGACAGATAGGAAGGATGACAGAAGTTCACAGGCTGCTGTTGAGTGAGGAAGGAGAGAATATCAGAGTCAATGTATAGGTTTTCATGATCACGTGTAAGTTTAACTGTTTTGTGTCTCCCTAGCAGTAGAGTTTGTCCTGTCACCTCTCCTACTTTTCTTTTCTCCCACCATAAAATGTGTTCCCTCAGCAAATCTGTGCCATTCCTGCCGCTTTCTTCCCCTTTCAGCCACAGTAAATATTAAAGCTGTCAGCTCATCTCAGGTTCAGTTTGTTTTATAAACCTGCTTTGGCTATGTACAAGAACATTATTCTACGTTGTGCTCTGCGTATGTATTGTATAATGTAATACTTCGGAATGTGCATTGTTTATTGTACTGTTAAAAGTTGTTAATAAACTTTATTCCGATTTAAAAAAAAAAAAAAAGCTGTCAGCTGATTGGCCTCTAGTGACTTTGACTTTATGCACAGTGCTGCGAATAGAGAGCAACTGAGCATGTGCAGAGCATGGTGAGAGTATAGGCACTTACAGTATTTTTAATGTTTTGCATAGCTATACCTGCAAAAAAGGTCAGTATGAAGTGATCTATCAGGATTTTCTGACTAAAGTTTCAATTTATTTTATTTAGTATCGGCAGTAATCTACAGAAAAAAAAAAAATTCAAGTACTCTTTTGGAACTTCTCCAACAGTGCATGATTTTCAGATCAGTACAAAAGAAGGCTGTGCTAATGAACTAAACTACAACTTTTTTGTTTTTAGCTTTGGATAGTGAAATCCATAAAACACAGAGAGAACACACATATTCCATGCATGTAGTGTCCCAAGTGGGCTTTAAATCCACAATCCAAAGCAGAGAGACAGGAATGCTAACCTTGTACAGTACATACCATGCTGTAGTTAATGAAGTTGCCCATTGCATAGCAGTGAATTGATGTGGTATTGCCATGGAGAATCAAACGTTTTGTGTTTTTCATGAACAGACAAAAGAACGTTGAAAACAACTAAACTACAACATAGTTTTAAAATTTACTGAAAATTTTCTCGCTAAACATTTAATGACCAGGGCAATCTAAAAATCGTTTACATGTGTCCTGCCAATTCAAGACATGGACTAATTATTTTGTAAATCCTGCAAACGGATACATTTCATAACTTAATAACTGGTTAATTTTGGAAAAAAAATAAAAAATAACAAAGGACCTATTCAAACTACCACACAATGGTTTGCTGCAGTGCCATTCTGGGTGGCATCCCAATGCACTTTACTAATAGATGTGCATTGAGCTGCCAAAAATGCAACCTACGCCTGGTTTTGTCCGCCTGGCAGAAACGAGAGGCTTGCACAAACACCTGGACATTATGGAACACGTTTATTTATTCTGAGGAAGGAAAGGCTCTCTTCTATGTGAATCCCAATAGTTGATGGTGTCATTACATCCCGTGACAGATTGACTGACTCGCAAAACTACCCTTTGCCACTCTTTTACCTCCCCCATTCTTTTTTTTTTTTTCTCTCTCTCTCTTTCTTCGTGTTATCTGCTCCCTGTTTTTTCACTTTCCTGTAAACATTGGGCAGTTTTCTACTACATATAGGGCTCACCTGAAAGTTACCCCATTTTGGGGATTTCTTTCCAGAATTACACTTTTACATGCAAAGTTACTAATTTTAGGGGACGTTCCCCATGCTCCCTTTACTGGTCCCAGTTTACATTTCGGTTAACATTTGCTAATACCCCCTGCAATTTGATGGTCAGCATTGGTCCTCTTTTTGACTCCCCTGGCACTAATCTTTGTATTCTTCCCGTTTTGTATTTGTATATCTATTTGGAAGCTGCCTTCCTCTCTTAAATAAAAAAAATAGAAAAATCAAAACCAATGAGACATCCCCAGCAGTCCATTTTGAACATATACCCTCATTTATTAGTGCAATGGCACATTAGTTAAACAACCCAATATTTTTGCATCAAGCAGGGTCACTTTATTATACCTTCAGTGTGTCACCTTGAGGAAGGGACCCTGTGCATACCTAAAATTTTGGCTTTTTAAACTATTCACATTTTTCTAATAAATGAAAATAATTTGAGCACCCAAGCTGTGACAACACAAGAATTACTGATCCAGAGCATAAACTGTAACATTAAACTTAGACCAAACCTATCCTTTTTTTATGCAAATACGTACAGAACATATAAAATGCACTTTTTGATTGCTTGTACTATAAAAAGTCATTGCATTTACTTTAAGAGTTTTCTACTTGGGTACAGATGAGTAAATAAAAGATGAAAGAAAAGTTTAAAAAACCTGGTAAACACATTATTTGATATGGAAAATTGCTAAATTATAATCTAAAATTGGAGGCTGGTAGATTCTTGCTGGAACCTAAGGAATGAATATAGTGCTTTGTTGTACAGCCCTTTAACCTCTATTAGACTTTGAAGTGTGCAGTGTCAGCATAGTCGATTGGTAAATTAAGACGACGACTAAATTCCTGGAACATTACAGCACAAATCAACCTCTTTGTCTTATATTACTGGAAGGTCACCCTGTCCCTGACAATGTTAATGTATGCTACAACAAGACACCGAACTCCGTGCCAAAAATCCTGAAACAATGACACAGTGTCAGCGACTTATACCTAAAAGATAACCCTCTATATATCTGGTGTTGCATTAGTTCCATGAAAGAAACTAAACAAAAGTTGTTGTATTGAACACTAATTGTAAGAGGAAAAAGCTTGACTACGCCTATTGGCAGTCCTAGGGGGTATACACCCACTCTCAGCTACAGGCACTCAGTTTTGTTAAAAGCAGTGTCAGAAGAAAGCCAACTCCACAAAGGGACGGGTGCTGTGCCCGTCGATGAACATTAGAGAAATGGACTTTATGGTAAGTCAAAAATCCCATTTTCTATTTTGTTCATTGACGGACATAGGCCCTGATTCTTCTTAACCACTGGGACGTCCCAAAGCAGTGTTAACCACTTGCCTACTGTGCACTTAAACCCCCTTCCCATCCAGACCAATTTTTAGCTTTCAGTGCTCTCACACTTTGAATGACAATTGCGCGGTCATGCAACACTCAACCCATATAAATTTTTCGTCCTTTTTTTCATAGAAATAGAGCTTTCTTTTGATGGTATTTATTCACCACTGGGCTTTTTATTTTGTGCGCTATAAATGAAAAAAGACCGCAAATTAAAAGAAAAAACGTTTTTTTTTTTTAGTTTCTGTTCTAAAATTTTGCAAATTAGTAATTTTTCTTCATAAATTTTGGCCAAAATTTATACTTCTACATATCTTTGGTAAAAATAACCCAAATAAGTGTATATTATTTGGTCTGCGTGAAAGTTAGAGAGTCTACAAGTTATGGTGCTAATCATTGAAAATTGATCACGCCTAATGTACTGACAGCCTATCTCATTTCTTGAGACCCTAACAAGCCAGGAAAGTACAAATAACCCCCAAATGACCCCTTTTTGGAAAGTAGACATTCCAAGGTATTTAATAAGAGGCATGGTGAGTTTTTTGAAGTTGTCATTTTTTCCCACAATTCTTTGCAAAATTAATATATATTTTTTTTTTTTTTACAAAATTGTCATATTCAACAGGTTATTTCTCTCACATGGCATATGCATACTTACATCTACACCTCAAAACACATTCTGCTACTCCACCTGAGTATGGCGATACCACATGTGTGAGACTTTTTTACAGCCAGGCCACATACAGAGGTCCAACATTGAAGTAGCACCTCCAGGTGTTCTCGGAGCATAAAATACACTTTTCATTTCTCAACCACCTATTACACTTTTGAAGGCCCTGGAGCACCAGCACAATAAAAATGACCCCATTTTGGAAAGCAAACACCCCAACGTATAATCTATGAGGCATAATGAGTCTTTTGAACATGTCATTTTTTTCCAGAATCTTTTGGAAAATGTGGAAAAAAAAATGAAAAAGCATTTTTTTTTACACAAAGTTGTCCATTTATAAGATATTTCCAACACATAGCATGTACATAGCAAAAATGACCCCCCAAAATACATTCTGCTACTCCTCCTGAGTATGGCGATACCACGTGTGAGACTTTTTTACAGCCAGGCCACATACAGAGGTCCAACATTGAAGTAGCACCTCCAGGCGTTCTCGGAGCATAAAATACACTTTTCATTTCTCAACCACCTATTACACTTTTGAAGGCCCTGGAGCACCAGCACAATGAAAAAGCCCACTAAATGACCCCATTTTGGAAAGCAAACACCCCAACGTATAATCTATGAGGCATAATGAGTCTTTTGAACATGTCATTTTTTTTCCAGAATCTTTCGGAAAATGTGGAAAAAAAATTAAAACGCATTTTTTTTTACACAAAGTTGTCCATTTATAAGATATTTCCAACACATAGCATGTACATAGCAAAAATGACACCCCAAAATACATTCTGCTACTCCTCCTGAGTATGGCGATACCACATGTGTGAGACTTTTACGCAGTCTGGTCACATACAGAGGCCCAACATGCAAAGACACACAGCATGCACATACCATGAATTACACCCCAAAATACATTCTGCTGAGCAAAGGGTAAACAAAAGCTTACCTGTAGTTTTAGAAGCGCAGTTGTCCACAGGAGTTGAGTCCAGGCAGCAGGCAGGGACTTGGTAAGCAACAGTGCATGCAATTCTCCAGGCAAGGATACCAGTCCAGTGTCAGTGCATGCGGCAGGCAGAGGCATGATGGTAGTAAGTCCTCTAGTAGGGCCTCTGTCCGGATAGAATGGGGACAGGGGTAGAGGCTTCTCCCACCCAAATCGCTTTGAAGCCTCCGGGATCCAGACCCTAATCTAAGAAGAAGAAAAACAAAAAAAATTGTTTTCTTCATCCAGAAAAACAATTCTGGTCCCCTCACATATGCGAGACCCCTGTGGTATGAATCCCACTACTTCAAGAGGTAGGCAAAAATCGTGGTCAAACAGTCCAGGGTCAGTTCCAGAGCAGGCAGAGGTAGGTACAAAATCAGCAGGCAACGGCGTGGTCAAATAACAGTCCAGGGTCAGTTCCAGATCAGGCAGAGGTATGAACAGAATCAGCAGGCAGAAGCATGGTCAAAAAACAGGCCAGGGTCAGTTCCGGAGCAGGCAGACATAGGTACAAAATCAGCAGGCAAAGGCGTCGTTGAATAACAGGCCAGGGTCATTTCAGGAGCATACAGTGGCATAAGGGGTGAAGGGGGAGGACTAAGTTTACCATACTAATAATTTAGACAAGTATGGTAACGGCGGAAACAGTCTTCTACACAGAGGCCTGGTTGGGAAGGACACTGGGGACAATAATAACGGGTGTCTTTTCGAATTCCTGCCTTGGTACACACCCTACATTTTTTCTGCCGTTTTTGGTCTGTTTGTGTGGGAGGGATTTTACTGGGAAAATGGCTTTCAGACAGTCTACTGATTACGTCAGATCGAATGTTTTCTGGTGGGCCGTTTGGAAATATGAGGGTTGTGAAGATTTCCTCCAGGTAATAAAGGAAGGGTTGGGGGCTTTCGGTGGACTTGCGGTATAATATGTAGGAATTGTATGTGGCCAAATGAAAAATATAAATTGCTACTTTTTTGTACCAATGATATGTACGTCTTGTGGGTAGATAGGGTTCCATCATTTGGTCGTTGAAATCCACTCCCCCCATGAATAAGTTGTACTCATGTACACATGTTGGCTTTCGGATTGGGCCATTCCTTCTTCGGGATTCCACATAGTTGTCATTGTGGATTGAAGACAACATGTACACGTCTCTTCTGTCCCTCCACTTCACAGCCAGAACTTCCTCATTTCTCAGACTCGCCGTCTCCCCTCTTCTCAGCTTGGTGTTTACGAGCCTTTGAGGAAAGCCTTTCTGTTTTTTTCGGACCATGCCACATGCAGGAGTCTTCTTTCTGTGAAGGTTTCGGAACAGGGGCAAACTGGTGTAGAAATTATCTACATAAAGGTGGTAGCCTTTTTCCAGGAGAGGGTAAATGAGGTCCCAAACTACTTTCCCGCTTGATCCCAAGTAGTCCGGACATTCAGGGGGATGCAGCTGGGTGTCCTTCCCTTCGTACACCCTGAAGGCATATGTGTACCCTGTGGCTCGGTCACATAGTTTGTAAAGCTTCACCCCATAGCGGGCCCGTTTGCTGGGAATGAATTGTTTGATGCCCAGCCTGCCGGTAAATTTAACCAGGGACTCATCCACACATACATGTTGGTCTGGGGTAAATAATTGAGGGAATATTTCCGAAAAAAAATTTAGAAGTGGCCGAATTTTGAATAGCTTGTCAAATGCTGGGGAATTTCGGGGAGGGCACTGGGTATGGTCATTAAAATGGAGGAACCTCATGATCATCAAATACCTGGCCCTGGGCATTACTGCAGAGTAGATGGGCATATGGTAGATGGGTTTGGTTGACCAATATGCTTGCAATTCGTTTTTTTATTGAGTCCCATGTTGAAGGTGAGGCCTAAAAAGATCTTGAACTCCTCCACCGTTAGGTCTCTCCACTCAAATGGATAGGAATAAAATGACGTGGGGTTACTCTGGATAAATTGTTGTGCATACAGGTTGCACTGGGCCACAATGGACGTCAGCAGGTCCTCCGTAAAAATTAAACGGAAGTAGTCTATTGGGGCAAAGTTCTCCGTGTTGACCTGGACTCCTGGCTGGGCAGTGAAAGGGGGGATGATGGCTTCTCCTGAGTTGGGAGGAAGCCACAGGGGGTTCTGAAGGGCATAGGGAAGGCTGGCGTTGGTCCTAACCCTTTGGGGGCGAGGTGACACCCCACTTGAGCTTGGCCTTTCTTGCCGAGGCACTGTGGTGCTGGTGGATGGCACTGCGGAGCTGGTGGATGGCACTGCGGAGCTGGTGGATGGCACTGTCTCCTCCTCACCAGAAGGCCTTCGTTTGGCAGGCGCGCTGTATTCTTCCTCGTCGGAGTCGGTCTGCGTCCCGCTGCTAATGACCGGCTCGTAATTTACTTCGGAGTCAGACTCTGACTCCGAAGAAGATTCCGAAGCAGAAAGCTCCCTATTGATGTCCATGTCCCCACTGAGGATATTGAAGGCCTCCTCGGCTGAGAAAATTTTTTTTGCCATCGTTGGTGACACTGATGGGCACGGTGACACTGATGGGCACGGTGAGACTGGCACACTGATGGGCACTGTGATGGGCACACTGATGGGCTCTGTGGGCACACTGATGAGCACACTGATGAGCACTGATGAGCACACTGATGAGCGCTGTGGGCACACTGAGCACTGGGCACACTGATGAGCACTGGGCGGGCACTGATGGGCACACTGGTGGGCACTGGGCACACTGATATGCACTGGGCACACTGGTGGGCACACTGGTGGGCACTGGGCACACTGATGAGCACTGGGCACATTGATGATCACTGGGCACACTGATGGGCACACTGGTGGGCACACTGGTGGGCACTGGTGATCACTGGTGGGCACTGTAGGTAACTCACAATCTCTCCTCTCCTCACACTGCAGTCTGTGTGTGAGGAGGGAGAGCTGGCAATGAGAGATGATCTCATATGTTTACATATGAGATCATCTCTCATTGGATGCCTCGATCGAGTGACCAAGGGACACGGCCAACACAGCTTTTGCCCAATGCACGCTCGCGGGAGCGCGCGGGGGGCGTGTTACTGGGAGGCCGTTTAAAAACGGCCTCCCGAAAATTCAAGTCCGCGCTGCAGCCGTATATAGGCTGTAGCGCGGATGTGAGGTAGTTAAACATGAGGGGTGGAAAAAGGAAGAAAAAAAATTTCCAAGGCTAACCATAGCCAACCAGGTAACATGGAGCTCAACCATAAACAACTGGAGCTTACCTGAAAAAAACAATACACCCTCAAAGAGGACCAGGTCCTCTAAACAGCAGCCAGCAAGACCCTGCGGCCAAAAAATGGATTTTTGTAAGATCTTACCGTAAAATCCTTTTCTCTTAAGCTCATTGACAGACGTAGTCTTCTTGATTCTCAAGAGCTGGGTTATGTTGTCTCCGCAGGAGTAGGACTAGGCAGAAAGACAAAACGTTCTGGCTCCACCTTAGGGGCAGTCCCTGAGGGTATATCCTCCCTCTCTCTGCTACAGGGAATCAGTTCTGTTCTAAAGCAGTAACAGAGAATTTAACCCAACCCAACTCAATGATAGAGGGGCGGGTACTACGTCTGTCAATGAGCTTAAGAGAAAAGGATTTTACGGTAAGATCTTACAAAAATCCATTTTTCTCTATCGCTCATTGACAGACGTAGTCTTCTTGATTCTCAAGAGCTGGGACATCCAGAAGCAGTGCCACAAATGAGGGGTGGGATTGACAAAAATCAAAATCCAATCTAGAAGGCCCAACCGGTGCCAAACTAGAAGTTTTAAAGGCTCATTATAAACAAAGAATGAGACTCAAAAGAAAAATTTCCAATGGAAAAAACCCTCGAGGCAGACCACTGGTCTCCTCAAATGGCGGCCTGCAAAACCTTGCGGCCAAACACGGCATCAGATGATGCCATTACATCAACTTTATAATGTTTTGTAAAGGTATGCACCGACGACCAGGTAGCCGCCTTGCACACCTGGACCACTGACGCCTGATGGCGAAAGGCCCATGACGCACTAAGCGCCCGAGTGGAGTGCGCCTTAACAGGGAACGGGGGCTCCCGACCCTTAATAGAATAAGCCTGTACCACCGTCTGTCTGATCCATTTGGAAATGGTCGCGGCAGATGCAGGCAACCCCTTTTTGGGTCCATCCGGGATCACAAAAAGTGAATCCGTCTTGCGAAACGAGTCTGTCGTTTTTAAGTATACCCTGATCGCCCGGACCACATCCAAGGAGTGTAAAGCAAACTCCCGAGGATGACTGGGCTTAGGACACAGGGAAGGTAATACAATTTCTTCATTCAGATGAAATTCTGAAACCACTTTTGGTAGGAAGGATGGATTCGGACGAAGAACCACCTTATCTCTATGAACCACCAGATATGGGGAACGACAAGATAATGCGGCCAGTTCTGACACCCTGCGTGCAGAAGTAATAGCCACCAAGAAGGCCACCTTCTGGGACAACGTAGGTAGAGGAATCTCCCTAATATCTTCAAAGGGAGGTTTCTGAAGAACCGACAATACTAAATTAAGATCCCAGGGTGGTAATGGCGCGCGCACTGGCGGAGCCAGATGTCGCACCCCCTGGATGAAATTTCGCACCAAGGAATGAGTAGCCAAAGGCTTCTGAAAGAAGATAGCTAATGCTGAGACCTGACCCTTGATAGTGCTCAAGGCCAGTTTCTGCTCAACCCCTTGTTGCAGAAAAGCTAATATTCGACTAACCGAATAAGACCGTGGACGGAACCCCAAAGGTTCACACCATGCAATGTAGGACTTCCATGTGCGATGATAAATCTTTCTGGAAGTCGCTTTCCTTGCTTCAACTAGAGTAGGAATAACTGAAGCTGACAATCCCTTATCCTTCAGCACCTGGGTCTCAATAGCCAGGCCGTTAAAGCCAGCGATCGTAAAGCAGGATGGAAGATCGGTCCCTGAGACAGTAGGTCCTCCCTGAGAGGAAGTCTCCACGGGACGTCCGCCACCAGTCTGACCACGTCGGCGTACCAAGCTCGACGAGGCCAGTCCGGAGCTACCAGAATTACTGGAATTCCTTCCTCCTCTATCCTGCGAAGAAGTCTTGGCAGTAACGCGAGAGGAGGGAAGGCATACATTAGCTGGTATTGCCCCCACGGGGCAATCAGTGCGTCTGCGGTCTCTGCTAGAGGGTCGCGGGAGCGAGCCACGAATCTCTGTACTTTCCTGTTGAATCGTGATGCCAACAGATCCACATCCGGGGTGCCCCACCGTAGGCACAACTGGTGGAAAACTTCTGGATGGAGGGACCATTCCCCCTGATCCAGAGTCTGACGGCTGAGATAATCTGCCTGCCAATTCTCCACCCCCGGAATGAACACCGCAGAGATAGCTGGAACAAATCGTTCCGCCCAGCGAAGAATGCAAGCCACTTCTTTGGCCGCTCGGACACTCTTGGTGCCCCCCTGGTGATTGACATAAGCCACGGCCGTGGCATTGTCCGACTGGATCCGAACCGGGCTGCCCTGGAGCTGCTCGGTCCAGTGAATCAGACAAAGTCTGATCGCTCTCAGTTCCAATACATTTATCGGCCACCTGGATTCTTCCAGGGACCAAAGTCCCTGGACAGATAACTGACCGAGAATTCCTCCCCATCCGGATAGACTGGCATCCGTGGTCACTATCGTCCAATATATTGGCAGAAATGACTTTCCCTGGCTGAGCATCGGAGACCGAAGCCACCAGACCAGAGACTCTCTGGTCTGTTTGCTCAATCGGATCTGATTGTCCAGGGATTCCGGATTCCGATTCCATCTGAGAAGAATCTCTTGCTGAAGAATTCGGGTATGGGACTGGGCAAATGGGACTGCTTCGAAGGAAGCCACCATCAACCCCAGAACCCTCATGCAAGTTCGAAGAGAAGACCAGCTGTTGGATAGTAACAACTGGACTGCTAATTGAATCTTCCGGAGTTTCCCTACCGGAAGAAAAACTCTTGTCCTGACTGTGTCTAGAATTAGACCCAGATATTCGAGCCTCTGGGTGGGAACCAAAAATGACTTTTGCTGGTTCACCAGCCACCCCTGAATTCCTGTAAAGAAATCATAGTAATTTCTATGTTTTGTAGCAAGGTCTGAGGAGACTCTGCATGAAGCAGAAGATCGTCTAGGTAACCAAGAATCGATATGCCTCTTTGGCGCAGTAGTGCCAACATTGGGGCCAACACCTTCGTGAAGACCCGAGGAGCCGTGGCGAGACCGAAAGGTAACGCCACAAACTGATAGTGGTTCTCTTCTACGGAAAAGCGTAGAAACCGCTGATGTCCTGCGAAAATGGGAATGTGAAGATATGCGTCCTTGATGTCTATGGACGCTAGGACATCCCCTGGATGCAGGAAGGCTGCTACTGTGCGAATGGACTCCATTCTGAATTTTCTTATGTTGACAAAAGAATTGAGTGCCCTTAAGTCCAGAATTGGACGCACTTTGCCCTCTTTCCTGGGTATTGTAAATAGGTTTGAATAAAACCCCTGAAAACGTTCTGTCCAAGGAACGTGGACTACCACTCCTTGTTGTAGTAAATCCGTGACTGCTCTCCGCAGATCTTCTAAACGATCCGGGGATAGTCGAATATTGGAAGGGAAGAATCGCGCCGGTGGGAGAGATCGAAACTCGATCTTGTACCCTGACCTTATGACTTCGCAAACCCACTTGTCCGGGATTCTGGAAAGCCATGGATCCGGGAACCGGCGAAGACGTCCCCCCACCCCAGTTATGGGTGGGGGCGCACCTTCAGGCTTTGGACGATTTATCTTCAGGTCTGGAGGGGGCGGGCTTTTGCTTGCCCGACCAACGTCCCCTGAAGCCTCCTGAAGGAGCTTTGGAGGACTTAATTTTTTCACCCGCGGGACGAAAAAACCTCTTGTGAGCAGAAAAAGAAGGCCCTCGTTTTTGACGAGTTCCTTTACCTTTAACATTTTGCGGTAAAAAGGTGCTCTTTCCACCCGTGAGATCCTTAATGATCTCATCTAAGTTGGCTCCAAATAGACGCTCTCCTAAAAAGGGGATATTAGCCAATGCTTTTTTGGAACCTTGGTCGGCTAACCAACCTTTTAGCCACAGTGTACGCCTGAGAACCACCGCTGAGACTGATGCTCGCGCCAATAATGGAGTGGCGTCTAACGCCGCATCACACACAAACTGTAACCCCTGTATCATTTGTTCCAACAAATCTGATACCGCCTGAGGGACCTCTTCTAAGTCCCGGCGTAACCACTTGGTCCATTCAGTTACAGCCTGCGAAACCAGACCAATAGCAATTATTGGTCTGAAAGCTGATCCAATCAAGGTAAACATGGTGCGAGACATAGCTTCTATCTTGCGATCCACTGGATCTTTAAAAGACGGAGCGTCTTCTAGAGGAATAATCGTGGCTTTATTCAATCTAGCAATTGGTGAATCCACCACAGGTGGTTCTGTCCATTTCTTAATGAGGGTTTCCTCAAACGGATAACGCCTGTTAATGCGTTTAGAAATAGTAGAAGTGCGTTTTGGCAGACTCCATTCTTCTTTGATTGGATTGCCAAAACATTTGGGCAATGGAAAAACCTTCGCCACTTTGATGCGTTTTTTAGTCCCGAAAGGGATTTCAGTTTCAGCTATTTCCGACGGAATACCCTGTAATCTTAAGGTTTCTTGAACAGATACAATGAGTGCGTTTACCAACGCTTCCTCTTTGGCTATGGCTGATGCCGAAACATCCTCCTCACTGTCTGAAGAGACAGTACACGAGACACCAATCCCAGATGAGGTACCTGCAACTGCAGAAATAGGCTCAGAGTCTGAATCCGAGGTTTCAGATAATAAGGGGTTAGGCGGGGGTCGCTTACTTGCGCCCTGTCCCTGACAAGCCACTTCCACCCGGGACACAAAAGTTTCCATAATAGCTGACAATGATTCAATCGTCAGTGGGGTGCTGGAGGATCCTGCAGACCCCTCGAGGGGATCCGGAGGAGATACATGAGTGGCAGGGTCCATGTTAATTCAGGACACCTTTGCCAGAAAAAACAAAAAAACTTTTTCTTTTTTTTTTTTTTATGTGTCTCCCCCTAGCGCAATAGCGCCCCTCAGAGTACCTGCTTCTCGATCCCCACAGAGAGAGAGAGGGACCCCCAAGGCTCACCAACCGATGCAGTGAAGTTTCCAACCAACTGCAGTCAGCGTCTGTCTTTTACAGACTGGAAGGAGCTGTTGCTTTTTCCCGGGTAGAAGGACGTGGCTCCGCCCCCTGTGTATGCCTTCCGGCGTTCCCAGCTCTCCACGAGGTAGCTGGGCTCATGAAACATGGCCGCCCCCATACAAGAGACATTAGACTCCAAAAACATGGCGGCCGGCGTGACCTGAGGACATACATGCACCTGGTCTACGGCAAAATGGCGGCGGACCGCCGAAATCGTTTTTTCCCAGCACATCCACCTGCATCTCTGCTAAGTGGCGATTTATTGATCTACAGGAGATACACTACAAATAAGGTAGGATTATACCTCCTATGTCTGCTGTAATGCTACAGTCTGCTGGGTAGAGTGTTAGCTCTCAAACCAAGTCCACTTCCCACAAACACATACTGTATTTACAAGGGGGACTTTTAGTGTCAGATATATACTGACCATGTATGGAGGGGCCCATAATTCATACTGCCTCATAACGAGGAAATAAAAAAGGGAACGTTTACTCACCATACCGAACCGACAGGCACCCTCTCTTCACAATACCCTCTCCACCGGGGTGGGGGGTTGTGGACCACTCCGGACGCCTCGACTCTCTGGTTCCTGGCGTCCAAACGAGACTTAACTCGCAAGGTCAGTCCCTCCACTGGGACTCCGTCGCGGCCGACCCAGCGCGGAGCTCTGGTCTGCAAGCGCTCGTAGGCAGAAACCGGGGTGACCACTGGATCTCAACATCCAGCCCGTCGCCCGGCCCCGCATACTTACTTGAATGTGTCGCGGCCGACCAAGCGCAATGCAATGGTCTGCGCGCGCTCGTAGGCCGGCTGGGGTGACCACTAGTGTCGCCCAGTCCGGCGTTTTTGCTTGAAGATCTCACAGGAAAAAAACACTGGAGAAAAACTACCTAAAAAATATTTTTTCTAAAGAAAAAATCTTGCCAGGACCAAAAAGATCCCAGCAAGGAACTTAGGTCCTTACTCCTGACTAGACAGAAAAAAACTGATTCCCTGTAGCAGAGAGAGGGAGGATATACCCTCAGGGACTGCCCCTAAGGTGGAGCCAGAACGTTTTGTCTTTCTGCCTAGTCCTACTCCTGTGGAGACAACATAACCCAGCTCTTGAGAATCAAGAAGACTACGTCTGTCAATGAGCGATAGAGAAAGAGGCATCCGCAGATGCCAAAACATCCACTTTATAAAAATGTTTTAAAAGTGTGCACCGACAACCAGGGGGCCGCCTTGCAAACCTGCTTCACTGATGCTTGATGACGGAAGCCCAGGAGACACTAAGCGCCCTAGTAGAGTGCTCCTTGACAGGGAAAGGAGGAACCTGACTCCTGATGCAAAAGACCTGAACCACCGCCTGCCTGATCCATCTGGAAATGGTAGCAGAAGAAGCAGACAACCCTTTGCGAGGTCCGTCCGTGAGCACAAATAGAGAGTCTAACTTCCTAAAAGACTCGTAGCTGCCAGGTACACCCTAATTGCCCGAACCACATCCAAGACAAGCAAGGTAATTTCCTTCGGATGTTTAGCCTGGGACACAGGGAAGGCAAAACAATGTCTTCATTCAAATGACAGTCAGAGACAACCTTAGGAAGGAATGACAGACAGGGGCGAAGCACCACCTTATTCTTGTGAATCACCAAGAAGGTGAACGACAGGATAACGCTGCCAGTTCCAACACCCTGCGCGCAGAGGTGATAGCCACGAAAAAAAGGTCACCTTCCGGGCAGCGCAACAAGGGAAACCTCCCGAATATTTTTAACCACTTTAAGACCAAGCCTATTTTTGACACTTGGTTTTTACAAGATAAAATCATTTTTTTTTGCTAGAAAACTACTTAGAACCCCCAAACATTATATATATTTTTTTAGCAGAGACCCTAAAGAATACAATGGCGATCGTTGCAATATTTTTTATCACACCGTATTTGCGCAGCGGTCTTCCAAACGCAATTTTTTGGGAAAAAATTGGCTATTGTGAATTAAAAAATAAGAAAGCAGTAAAGTTAGCTCACTTTTCTTCCATAATGTTAAAGATAATGTTACGCCAAGTAAATAGATACCCAACATGTCATGCTTCAAATTTTGCACGCTCACAGGATGTCGACAAACTTTGGTACTTAAAAATCCCGATAGGCGACATTTTAAAAATGTCTACAGGTTACCAGCTTAGAGTTATAGAGAAGGTCCAGGGCTCAAATTATTGCTCTCGCTCTAACGATCGTGGCGATACCTCACATGTGTAATTTGAACACCGTTTACATTTGGAGCCGGGCAGTGGCGGCTGGTGCTCAAAATTTTTGGGGGGGCGCAAACAGAAAAATGTAATAGGCATTGCTTTGCGGCAAAAAACGCTGTAAAAAATTGCGTGACTAAACAAACAATCATTAGGTTGGTTCAAGATTGACCAGCGTGTCCCCATTCAATGCACAGTGACCAGCATGTCCCCCATCAATGCACAGTGACCAGCGTGCCCCCCATCAATGCAGAGAGACCAGCGTGCCCCCATTCAATGCACAGTGACCAGCGTGCCCCCATTCAATGCACAGTGACCAGCGTGTCCCCATTCAATGCACAGTGACCAGCGTGTCCCCCATCAATGCACAGTGACCAGCATGTCCCCCATCAATGCACAGTGTCCAGCATGTCCCCCATCAATGCACAGTGTCCTGCATGTCCCCCATAAATGCACAGTGACCAGCATGCCCCCCATCAATGCACAGTGACCAGCGTGTCCCCATTCAATGTACAGTGACCAGCGTGTCCCCCATCAATGCACAGTGACCAGCGTGTCCCCCATCAATGCACAGTGTCCAGCATGTCCCCATTCAATGCACAGTGACCAGCATGTCCCCCATCAATGCACAGTGTCCAGCATGTCCTCCATCAATGCACAGTGTCCAGCATGTCCCCCATCAATGCACAGTGTCCAGCATGTCCCCCATCAATGCACAGTGTCCAGCATGTCCCCCACCAATGCACAGTGACCAGCATGTCCCCCATCAATGCACAGTGACCAGCATGTCCCCCATCAATGCACAGTGACCAGCATGTCCCCATTCAATGCACAGTGTCCAGCATGTCCACCATCAATGCACAGTGACCAGGGGCTGTGCAGTGGGCGGGGCTTCCGTATGCGCTCGCTTCTGCGCACGAGCTAACGGGGACAGGGCACTTTAATTTTTTTTTTCTCTATTTATTTTATTTATTATTTTTACACAGTTTAAAAGAAAAAATGTGATCATTTTTATTCCTATTACAAGGAATGTAAACATCGTTGTAGGGGGCTGTCCCACTGGTCCAATACCCCCCTGCTATCAGCATTCCCAACTCAGTTTGCTAGCAAGCAGTTAAAGTCCAAAAAACCCCAAAAGAGGGGCAGGGGCGGCGACTGTCAGAGGTCTCAGTCTTAACCAATGGGATGTCCCAAAGCAGTGTAGACATGAGGGGTGGGAAGCGCAACCGTCACAAGGCAACGCAGCACCCAGGTCAGAGAAAGGAACCTTATCTGAACAGAAAGGTAAACCCTCTGGGTAACAGAAAAGCTCAACTGGAGCAAACAACCCAGGAAAGCAAATAAACAAGGGGGAAAAAAAACCAACAGCCAGGGACCTGCAAAACTAGAGCCCCCTTAACTTTGCGGCCAAAGGAAGCATCTGCTGATGCCAGAACATGAAGTTTGTAAAATTTGGAAAAGGTGTGCACAGACAACCAAGTCGCCGCCTTGCACACCTGGGCCACTGAAGCCTGATGCCGGAAAGCCCAGGACGCACTCACCGCTCTGGTAGAGTGCGCCTTGACAGGGAAGGGCAGTACCCGTTCCCTAATCGAATAGGCCTGTACAATCGTCTGTCTGATCCATCTAGAAATGGTTGCCGCAGACCCAGCCATACCCTTCCGTGGTCCCTTAGGAAGGATAAAAAGAGAATCCGACTTTCTGAAGGATTCAGTGGACGACAGGTAGACCCTGATCACCCGGACCACATCCAAGGAATGCAATGCACACTCCTTAGGATGCTTAGGATTCGCACACAGTGAAGGCAAAACAATATCCTCGTTAAGGTGAAAATCAGAAACCACCTTAGGAAGGAAAGATTGGTTAGGTCGCAAGACCACCTTATCCCTATGAACCACCAGGTAAGGGGAGCGGCAAGACAAGGCCGCCAACTCCGACACTCTGCGAGCAGATGTGATTGCCACCAGAAAGCCAACCTTTCTCGTCAGCAGAGGCAGAGAAATTTCCCTGATGTTTTCAAAGGGAGGACGTTGTAAAACGGACAGGACCAAGTTCCCTAGGGGTTCTGGGGCAGCAGAGTGCTCTTGCCCCAAGTGACCCCTTTTACCAATTTGTCCAGGGATTCCCCAAAGAGACGATTCCCCGCATAAGGAATGTCAGACACCGTCTTCCTGGAGGACTGGTCAGCCGGCCAGCTCTTTAGCCATACCAGACGACGGATTAGCACCGCGACACCAGATAGCTGTGCTACTAGAGGAGCCTCATCCAAGGCTGCATCACACAGGTACAGAACCGCCTGACGCATCTGATCCACTATCTCCACAGTAGTCCGTGGGGCGGAATCCGCCTCTAGAGTGCGTTTGAGCACCCGAGCCCAATCAGCCACAGCCTGAGAAACCATAACAGAGGCAAAGATGGGCTTCAGCAAAGAACCCGCCACCGTATAAGCGTGGCGAGCAAGAGATTCCACCCGCCTGTCCGTGGGGTCCCTAAACACCGGAGAATCCTCCGAGGGCATAAAAGTGGCCTTGTTCAACCTGGACACAGTGTGATCCACTTTAGGGGACACAGTCCAGCGCGAATCTGTAGGAGACGCAAAAGGGTAATGGAACCGAAACCATTTTGGTACCACAAAAGGGCGCTTTAAATTACACCATTGTTCGTTCACCGTTTCGTGAAACTCAGCAGGACAGAGAAATACCTGTGCCGCCTTCGGGGTTCTGCGAGTCCCAAAGGAAGACTGTTTACCCGGCGGGTTGGGCTCATCCTCTAAAGGTAGTGTATCCTTAATAGAAGCAATAAGCACAGACACAGCAGCGCGTTCTTTGGCCGTTTCAGGGGAAAAATCATCCCCATCATCCTCCTCCACCTCCCCATCAGAAGGAAAGGACTGAGACCCCTCAGAGGGGACACTGTCCAAGGCAACCATATCAGAATCAGAGGAAGGCGAAGGCCTAATTCTCTTTCTAGAAGCCTGTTCTGACATCAACAAGTCCACCTTGGACGCTAAAGTAACAAGTGCAGCAGCCAGAGAAGGAGAAGAATCAGTACCTTAATCATTAACCAAGGCTGACAAGTACAAGGACGCTGGCCCTTTAAGACGCGATCGCGGCGCCCACCGCAATGTACTGCAATCTAAAGTATCCCACTGAGAGAGGAAAGACACTGAAAGCAGAGGAATATCCCCAAAAACAGCAAAAAGGACCCCCAGCAGTGTTACCACGCTGCTGAACGATCTCTCTTCATGCAGGAAAGGAAGTGATGTCACACCGCTAGAGGATCAACAAGGTTTGGCCTAACGAAAAATGGTTGCCTATGTATAAGAATGGGAGGCTCCGGGAAAATGGCCGCCGACCATGTGCAAAAGAAAACACCTTGCCACACGCAAGATGGCGCCCGAAGGCGCCAAAACACTACACAGAGGAGCTGCAGAAGCGCCCACAGTGAGCCCAAAGCAGCTGCCCACACCTAAAATGGCGGCCCCGCGGTTTTTACACCACAGCAGTCCGCCCCACCATGACTGTACCCCCAATTCACACTAACAATGCAGACAGGGTTAGGGACCCCCACAGACCATATCATGCTCTAGAGGCCCCCGCAGGGACCGGCCAACTTGCCCTCACTCGACTTTCTGTCTAAGAGGATCCAGGACTGGTAAGCGGGGAAAAGGACCGGGACACGGCGAAGGGACTAAGCGAAACGCGTCGCAATTCCATATCTACCACGAGTGAACCCTACATTTTACAAATATAATAATTTATGATGATTCATCATGACTTACTATGTATTTATATAAATCGCCTTGGTTTCAGAGGCATTGGGGTTCCAGTGGTGTAGGAGTTTGTCCTACGATTTATATGCATGTATTGATCATGTTTTACTGAACACATGTCTATTGTTGTATCTTTGTACGTTTGTTAATTAAAATGATATATTTTTTATCAAATGATTGTTACATTTCTTCTCACTGAGATCAGGAAGTGCTAGTCGCCTATAAAGTCCCAAAACATTTGAGGGGGTCAGAGACCCCACTCATTTGTGTGGTTCTCTCTTTTTTCCCCCCTCCCCCCCTTTTTTCGTGCATAATAGGGATGTGGCAATAGCATGCTATAGAGAGTGCGTCTCACTCATTTTTTACCTGGGTATTGACCTCTTATCTATAGGAGCAAGCTAGGCATAAGACTTGTTAAAAACAAAGTCATTTACATAGACACACCTATGGGGGCTGTCCCACTGGTCCAATACCCCCCTGCTATCAGCCACCCCAACTCAGTTTGGTAGCAAGCAGTTAAAGTCCACAAAACCCCAAATAGAGGGGCGGGATTTTACAAAAATTCAGTTTTCTCTTACGTCCTCTGACAGTCGCCGCCAACTCATACAGTCTTCACCAATGGGATGTCCCAAAGCAGTGTAGACATGAGGGGTGGGGAACGTAACCGTCATAAAGGCAACGCAGCACCCACGTTAGAGAAAGGAACCTTACTTGAACAGAAAGGTAAATCCTCTGGGTAACAGAAAAGCTTAACTGGAGCAACAACCCAGGAAAGCAAAAAAAAAAGGGGGAAAAACAACCCCAACAGTCAGGGACCCGTAGAACCAGGGTCCCCTTAAGGTACTGCCGCACAGAGAACTTTGGGGCCAAAGGAGGCATTAGTCGATGCTAGAACATCAAGTTTGTAGAACTTTGAAAAAGTGTGCATAGACGACCAAGTCGCAGCCTTGCACACCTGGGCCACCGAAGCCTGATGTCGGAAGGCCCAGGATGCACTCACCGCTCTGGTAGAGTGCGCCTTGACAGGGAAGGGCGGAACCTGCTCCCTAATCAAATAGGCCTGTACAATCGTCTGTCTGATCCATCTAGAAATGGTTGCCACAGACCTAGCCATACCCTTCCGAGGTCCCTTAGGAAGGACAAAAAGAGAATCCGACTTTCTCAAGGATTCAGTGGACGACAGGTAGACCCTGATGGCCCTGACAACATCCAAAGAATGTAAAGCAACCTCCTTGGGATGCTTAGGATTCGCACAGAGCGAAGGCAAAACAATGTCCTCACTAAGGTGAAAATCAGAAACCACCTTAGGAAGGAAGGACTGGCTAGGTCACAAGACCACCTTGTCCCTATGAACCACCAGGTAAGGGGAACGGCAAGACAAGGCCGCCAACTCCGACACTCTGCGGGCAGAAGTGATCGCCACTAGAAAGGCAACCTTTTTAGACAGCAGAGGCAAAGAAATTTCCCTGATGCTTTCAAAGGGAGAACGTTGTAGAACGGACAGAACCAAGTTCAAGTCCCATGGAGGTAGAGGCGCCCTCCGAGGAGGGACCAAATGACGCACACCTTGAATAAATGTGCGAATCAAAGAGTTAGATGCCAAGGGGCGCTGAAAAAGGACAGCCAGTGCAGACAACTGGCCCTTAATCGTGGTCGACGCAAGGCGCTGGTCCACACCAGTTTGTAGGAAGGCTAATACCCTCGCCACCGAGTAGGAACGAGGAGGGAAGCCCCTGGCTTCACACCAGGCAAAAAAAGCCTTCCAGGTACGGTAATAGATCTTACCAGATGAGGCCTTCCTAGCCTTGAGCAAGGTAGGAATGACCTCTGAGGAGGGACCCCTGTCTCTCAGGACCTGGCTTTCAACAGACACGCTGTTAAAGCCAGCGACTGTAAAGCAGGATGGAAGATCGGTCCCTGAGACAGTAGATCGTCTCGTAACGGTAGCCGCCATGGAGGCTTGACCGCTAGTTGAATGATGTCCGCGTACCAAGACCGGCGCGGCCAGTCCGGTGCCACCAGAATCACCAACTTCAGTTCCGAGACCAACCTGCGAAGGAACCTGGACAACAACTGAATCGGGGGAAAGGCATATATCAGACGATATCGGTGCCAAGGCACCACCAGCGCATCCGAGGCGTCTGCCAAAGGATCGCACGTTCTTGCCACGAACCTTCCCACCTTGTTGTTTAACCAGGACGCGGACAGATCCACATCCGGGAATCCCCATTTCGCACACAGCATGTGAAACACCTCTGGTGGAAAAAAACGGTAGTGCCCTTTAATTACGCTGACGGGTAATTACGGTAGTGCCCTTAAATTACGCTGATGGGTAATTACGGTAGTGCCCTTAAATTATGCTGACGGGTAATTACGGTAGTGTTCTTTATTTAGGCTGATGGGTAATTATGGTAGTGCCCATTAAATTACGCTGACGGGTAATTATGGTAGTGCCCTTTAATTACGCTGACGGGTAATTATGGTAGTGCCCTTTAATTACGCTGACGGGTAATTACGGTAGTGCCCTTAAATTACGCTGACGGGTAATTACGTTAGTGGCCTTAAATTACGCTGACGGGTAATTACGGTAGTGCCCTTTAATTACGCTGATGGGTAATTACGGTAGTGCCCTTAAATTACGCTGTCGGGTAATTACGGTAGTGCTCTTAAATTACGCTGACGGGTAATTACGGTAGTGCCCTTTAATTACGCTGACGGGTAATTACGGTAGTGCCCTTAAATTACGCTGACGGGTAATTACGGTCTTAACCACATCTCGCCCGCCCGCCCGCCCTTTAGCAGAATGACGGCGGGAATGTGGTTGTATAATCCTGACCGGACTTCATATAACGGCGGCAGGATAATACGTTCAGTCTGACTCCCTGCATCTCCGATCTCGGTAAAGAGCCTACTGACGTAGGCTCTTTACCATGTGACAAGCCATGTCCAATCACGGCTGGTCACATAGTAAACAGGAAGAGCCGTTGATCAGCCTTCCTCAGTACGTGCCTGACAGGCACGAGTAAAGGAGCGCCGAGGGGGGGGGGTCGGCACTGGTAATCAGATCATCGATTACCAGTGCAGACCCTCGGGGGGGGGGGGGGGTGCCACTATAACCACCAGGGATGCCCACCCATGACCCCAGGGATGCCCACTATGGCCACCAGGGATGGCAATCAGGGCTCAGGGAGCCCCCCATTGCCCTCCCCATCAGTGCTGCCCGCCAGTGCCCTCCCCATCAGTGCTGCCCACCAGTGCCCATCATTGCCATCTATCAGTGCCCATTATTGTCCACAAGTGCCGCCTATCAGTGCCCATTAGTGCCCATCAGTGCCGCCCGTCAGTGCCTATCAGTGCCGCCTATCAGTGCCCATCAGTGCCACCTATCAGTGCCCATCAATGCCGCCTATCAGTGCCCACCAATGCTGCCTATCAGTGCCCACCAATGCTGCCTATCAGTGCCCACCAATGCTGCATATCAGTGCTACCTATCAGTGCCACATATCAGTGCCTATCAGTGTCACCTATCAGTGCCACCCCATCAGTGCCTGTCAGTGCAGTCTCAGCAGTGCTCATCAGTGCAGGAAAAAAACTTATTTATTTACAAAATTGTATAACAAACAAAAAACTTTTTTTTTTTTTTTTTTTAAACTTTTCAGTCTTTTTTTTATTTGTTTAGCAAAAAAGGAAAAACCTTGCAGTGATCAAATACCACCAAAAGAAAACTCTATTTGTGGGGGGGAAAATTACATCAATTTGGTTTAGGCACAGTGTTGCATGACCGCGCAATTGTCATTCAAAATGCAGCAGCGCTAAAAGGTGAAAATTGGCCTGGGCAGGAAGGGGGTGAAAGTGCCCTGTATTGAAGTGGTTAAATTACGCTGACGGGTAATTACGGTAGTGCCCTTTATTTATGCAAATGGGTAATTAGAGTAGTGCCCTTTAATTACGCTGACGGTAATTACGGTAGTGCCCCTTATTTAGGTTTACGGGTAAGTACGGTAGAGCCCTTTAATTACGCTGATGGGTAATTGCGGTAGTGCCCTTTAATTATGCTGACGGGTAATTACGGTAGTGCCCTTTAATTACGCTAACGGGTAATTACGGTAGTGCCCTTTAATTACGCTGATGGGTAATTACGGTAGTGTCCTTTATTTAGGCTGACAGGTAATTACGGTAGAGTCCTTTATTTAGGCTGACAGGTAATTACGGTAGAGCCCTTTATTTATGCCCTTTATTTACGCTGGTGGGAAAATACGGTATTGCCCTTTAATTACACTGTCGGCTAATTACGGTAGTGCCCTTTAATTACTCTGACGGGTAATTACGGGAGTGCCCTTTAATTAGGCTGACGGGTAATTACGGGAGTGCCCTTTATTTACGCTAACGGGTAATTACGGTAGTACCCTTTATTTACGCTAACAGGTAATTACGGTAGTGCCCTTTTTTACGCTAACGGGTAATTACGGTAGTGCCCTTTAATTAGGCTGACGGATAATTACGGTAGTGCCCTTTATTTATGCTGACGGGTAATTACAGTAGTGCCCTTTATTTTTGCTGACGGGTAATTACGGTAGTGCCCTTTATTTAGGCTGACGGGTAATTACGAAAGTGCCCTTTAATTAGGCTGATGGGTAATTACGGTAGTGCCCTTTAATTAGGCTGATGGGTAATTACGGTATTGCCCTTTAATTAGGCTGATGGGTAATTACGGTATTGCCCTTTAATTAGGCTGACAGGTTATTACGGTAGTGCCCTTTAATTAGGCTGATGGGTAATTACGGTATTACCCTTTAATTACGCTGACGGGTAATTACGGTAAGGCCCTTTAATTAGGCTGATGGGTAATTACGGTAATGCCCTTTATTTACACGGACAGGTAATTACGGTAATGCCCTTTATTTACGCGGAC
The DNA here is from genome assembly GCF_965119305.1 of Pelophylax lessonae. Classification (NCBI taxonomy): domain Eukaryota; kingdom Metazoa; phylum Chordata; class Amphibia; order Anura; family Ranidae; genus Pelophylax; species Pelophylax lessonae. Next base: position 372,045,508 of record NC_138768.1, read on the forward strand.
AGGTAATTACGGTTGTGCCCTTTATTTACGCTGACGGGTAAATACAGTAGTGCTCTCTATTTACGCTTACGGGTAAATACAGTAGTGCTCTTTATTTACGCGGACGGATAATTACGGTAACGCCCTTTTTTACGCCTACTTTTCTGGGGACAACCCAAAATTTGGGATTTTCTTTTAGTTTGACTTTTAACCACTTGCCGACCGCCACACTACTATTTACTGCGGCAGTCAGTCGCTCGCCTGAGAGCCTCTAGGGGGCGAGCGCGCGCCGCCGGAGGCGCGCTCCCGCCCCCGCATGCTCCCTGACATGTCCGCGTGTGTGACCTGCGGACCCGATGTCTGCCGGTCACTCACGATCTCCCGGTGCAGAGGGAGAAAGGCAGGCGGCTGGTGTAAAGCCGCCTGTCATTCTCCCTGATCTAACTGCAGAGATCATACGATCCTGCTATGTAGATTATATGTCTCTGTGGTTACATCACTAGCCACGCCCCTAAACAGTTAGAAGCATGCCCCTAGGGACACACTTAACCCCTTGATTACTAATAAAGTTAACCCCTTCCCTGCCAGTGTCATTTTTACAGCAACAGAGCATATATATAGCACTGATTACTGTAGTAATGTCACTGGTACCCCCAAAAGTGTCAAAAATGTCAGTCATGGGTCCGATCTGTCCGCCGCAATGTCGCAGTCCGGCAAAAAAAAAAAAACGCAGATCGCCGCCATTACTCGTTAAAAAAAAAAAAAACAATAAAAATTACAAAAATCTTTCCCTTAGTAAACGCAATAACTTTTGTGCAAACGAATCAAAATATGCTTATTGCGATTTTTTTTTACCAAACATATGTAGCAGAAAACAAATTGGCCTAAAATGTTAAAAACTTTTGATTTTTACTTTTTTTTTTTGCGAATTTTATATAAAAAAAATGTGAAAAATATTGTTATTTTTTCAAAATTGTCGTTTTTTTTTTGTTTTTAGCGCAAAAAGTAAAAATCGCACAGGTGATCAAATGCCACCAAAAGAAAGCTCTGTTTGTGGGAAAAAAAGGACGTCAATTTCATGTGGGTACAGCGTCGCACGACTGCGCAATTGTCCGTTAAAGTCACACAGTGCCAAATCGCAAAATAGGGCCTGGTCAGGAAGGGGGTAAAATCTTCCGGGGCTGAAGTGGTTAATGCTAACAGTAAACAGGACAAATAAAGAGGGTGAATCTCCTTAATGAGTGCACAGACAGCAATAAAAGCTGACAGAGATTCCAATCCCTCCCCCCTCTATCCAAAACTAAAAAAAAGTTTTGCCTTTAATAGCCTACAGTTTTTTCTTACCCGAGTTCAATCCACCTGTAGTTGGCAGTATAACCTAAATGTTGAAGGTTTCCTGTGTCCCTCAATGGACTAGAAAGAAATAATGATTTGTACAGTCTCCCTTTTGTGGCTAACAGTACATTATAGTAATAGTAATGTAGAGTCTCCATCTATTGGCTAATAGTGTACATAGCCAAACTGACCCAAAACCTTAGCTAATTTGATACGTTTTATTTAAAATGTACATATTATATAACTTTTATTCCATTTGACTGTTAGTGATACCTTTAATAAGAGATGAACTGCATTACAGGAATGGATCATGACAAGCTTCAGAACATTTCCATTCTCAGGGCACTTGTTAGCGTGAGTTTCTTCACAGCACACACACATTCTTCCTTCCGCCAGTCCTACCTGTAAAGAAAAATCTGTAAGTCAAAGTCCTTAAAAGATGTGAGCATAGTCTACTCATTGTTACAGAAGGCTGGAGAAGCATATGGTATAAGATCCTTGCCTTTCTTATCTTTAGCCAGTATATGAAAACCACATATCCGCTGCAATCTTCCTATTAAAAGGATTTCCCAGGGTAAAGTAAATTTGACCTCCTCCTTTTAATCTCTCCATGTAGCAATACTCTTTTTAAATAAATACACGACTTTGTATTTAATATTTTATAAAATTACAGTCTCATTGTTAGCGCAGAGAACCTAATTCTCTACTAAAAAGAATTCCTAATAAAAAGAAAATTTAAATTTTTAACAAAAAGGAAAATAAATTATTCCTACAGCCCCATTTTGAAATTCTAGACTAGAACTGCATATTAGAAACTACATATACATACACATATAAGATAATGCATAGATTGTATTTCATGCCCACTAATGCTATTGTTATTGATCCTCATAATTCTACATGTTGAGATATTGTTTTCTTGTTCTAAAACACTGGCATAATATGCATGAATGTTAGTTAACTACCTCAATACTGGGCACTTAAACCCCCTTCCTTCCCAGACCAATTTTCAGCTTTTAGCGCTGTTGCATTTTGAATGACAATTGCGCGGTCATGCAACGCTGTACCTAAACCAAATTTGTGTCATTTTTTCCCCACAAATAGAGCTTTCTTTTGGTGGTATTTGATCACCGCCAGTTTTTTTCTTTTTTGGTGCACAAATAAAAAAAGACCGAAAAGTTTGAAAAAAAAAAAAAATTTTTTTTTTTTAGGTTATAAAATTTTGTAAATAGATACGTTTTTTTCCTGCACTGATGAGCACTGATGACGCCGCACTGACAGGCACTGATGAGGAGACACTGATGGGGTGGCACTGATGGGGTTGCACTGATGGGGTGGCACTGATATGCACTGATCGGTAGCACTGATATGCAGCACTGATGGGCACTGATAGCACTGATATGCAGCATTGGTGGGCACTGATAGGCAGCGCTGATAGGCACTGATAGGCGGCACTGATGGGCACTGATAGGTGGCACTGATCGGCACTGATAGGCAGCACTGGTGGGCAATAATGGGCACTGGTGGGCGGCACTGATAGATGGCAATAACGGGCACTGGTGGGCAGCACTGATAGATGGCATTGGTGGGCAGCACTGATAGGGGGGCACCACTGGCAGGCTCTCCGAGCCCTGTTTGCCATCCTTGGTGGCCATGGTGGGCATCCCTGGTGGTCATGGGTGGGCATCCCTGGTGGCTCTAGTGGCACCCCCTCTCCCCAGGGCTGCACTGGTAATCAATCATCTGATTACCAGCACAGACCCCCCCTGTGATCAGTGAGTAATTAGAAATACTCACTGATCACCCCGGCTGCAGAATCGATCCTCTCCTCTTCTCCTCACTGACAGGATCTGTCAGGAGGAGAAGAGATCGAAGCCGTTACAACGGCTGTATTGACATTACATGACGGCTGTGATTGGACGTCATGTGATCAGGGCCAATCACAGGGCCCTCCTGCCGAGTCTTGTTGCTCTGTGTCCGAGATCGCGCCGCTGCGCGTGCCCGCGGCGGCGCAATCTCTCTCCTTCTGAAGGACGTTCCGGAACGTCCGATCAGAAGGACGAGACTCCCACCCGGCCGTATATGTACAATGGCCCGGGTGGGAGGTGGTTAAAAAACATTTATGGATTTAGCTTCCGGAGTTCAAATAAAGAAATACAGTCTGTCAGATAATATTGGTCAGCACAGTGGTTTAGTGTTTATCACTTCTGAATTGCAGCACAAAAGTCATTGGTCCAAATCCCAACCATGACATTACCTGCATTGAGTTTGCATGTTCTCCCTGCTTGGGTTTACTCCAGTTTCCTTCCACACTCCAAAGATATGCTGGTAGATCAATTGGCTCCTCACAATAGTGGCCCTAACATGTGTATGTATGCAAGGTAAAGACAGTAGATTGTATGCTCCTTGAGGACAAGGACTAATGTGAATGTACAATTTAGGTAAAGCACTGTGTAATACTAATAAATGATACACTGTTATAGCCAATCAGGCAGCCCGCATCATAACAGTTTACCGCATGTAGCTATCTCGAGTGTTTCGCTGAGTGTTCTCATGTTTTTGGTTTTGTTCTTCTTAAAGCCCTAAGATGCCACCCAAAAGCCCTTCTCCGTGTAAGGCTTCTGGCAATGAACCTAAGCACCAGAAGAAGAAGAAAAAGTGATTGTAAAGTCTCATTTTTGTTTTCCTTTACAAAAAAAAAGAAATTACAAAAATGTTATACTTACCTGCTCTGTGCAGTTGGTTTTGCACAGAGCAGCCCGGATCCTCCTCTTCTCGGGTTCCTCTTTCCTGTTCCTGGCCCCTCCCTCCCACCAAGTGCCCCCACAGCAAGCAGCTTGCTATAGGGGCACCCGAGCCGAGTCACAGCTCTGTGTATCCCATTGAGACACAGAGCTGCCATTCGGCCACGCCTCCTCTCTCTCCCGATTGGCTAACTGACTTTGAATGACAGCTGTGGGAGCCAATGGCTCCGTGGCTGTGTCTCAACCAATCAGGAGAGAGAGTCCCGGACGGCCGAGGGACTCGTAGACATCGCTGGAGAGAGAAGGGGTTCAGGTAAGTATTAGGGGGTGCTGGGGAGGCTGCTACACCCAGGTTTTTTATCTTAATGCATAGAATGCATTAAGATGAAAAGCCTTCTGAATTTACAACTTCTTTAAGACACTCAAGGAGAAGGTTGAACTACTGGATTTGCTACGGGAACCAAAAAGCTATGCCGCAGGAGCGCGCCATTATGGCATCAACGAAAGTACTGTATGCTACATAAAGAAGAACGAGGCAGCAATCAGGAGTACCGTATCAGTAAGTTTCTGTGATAGTGCCAAAAAGGTAACAACAATAGGAATAAAAATATTGTCAGGGTGAAATCTGCCTTGGCATTGTGTAACACCGACTGCAGGAAGAACATCGCTAGCTAGACTGGGGTGACCACTGGATCTAGATTATCCAGCCCATCGCCCAGTCCGGCAGTTGATTGTAGATCTCACTGGAAATAAACAGGAGAAAAAGTTTCTATCTAAAAGGAAAAAATTTGTCAGGACCAGAAATCCCAGCAGGGAACTAGGTCCTTACTCCTGACTAGGCAGAAAAAAAACCTATAGTACCTATAGCAAAGAGAGGGAGTATACCCCCTGGGACTGCCCATAGGCGTAGCCAGATTCCTTTTCTGCCATGTGTCCTACTCCTGTAGGGGACAGTATAACCCAATAGTTAAGAAGATCAGGAGCTGTGTCCGTCAATTAACAAAAGAGAAATTACTTATTTGCAAATTTTTATAACAAAAACTAAGAACATTTTTCAAAGTTTTCGGTCTTTTTTCATTTGTTTAGTTAAAAAGCTAAAATAGTTTAAAAAAAAAGAAAACCAGTAGTGCAGTGTTGCATGAATGCGCAGTTGTCTTTTAAAGTGCAACAGAACTGCAGCCTAAAATTGGCTTGGGGAGGAAGGGGTGAAAGTGCCCAGCAGGCAAGTGGTTAACTCAATACAGTTTTATCTTATAGATTTAGCAGGAATTATGTAAATTATGTTATGTTTGAATCTGCTAATAATGATTTCAGTGCATTTTTAGTGGAAAAAATTGTTGTAATAGTTTTGGAGGGCTGTACAGGGTCCTGTGATTTCTAACAGCAGCCCCGAGTGTGTATGTAATATATATATATATATATATATATATATATATATATATATATATATAAAAAATAAAATATAACAAATAAACAAAAAAAAAAAAAAAAATATATATATATATATATATATATATATATATATATATATATATATATATATATAGTGGTTTAAGTACTTTTTTGTTGTTTAGGAACAATACGATGGGAGCTTGAGTTCCTCTTTCAATAGTTGAGGAAATAATACATGAATGCACTTAATCTATTCTTCCTGTAAGTAAAGTGCTCATTACGATGCAAGTCAGCTAATGGATAACAGGAGACGATGGTCCGCTTGGCCCAACTGGAAAAACGATCACAATATAACATGTCTTCACAGGATGCTGGTGAACCCAACATTTACATCATGAGTGCTTGAGTACGGAAACCATGTACAGTTCACATTGTTAATTTTTATTGATGCTTTTAAAGCAAAGCGCCACAACAATGACAGCATACGGTATGTTTTTAATATACACATATTTATTTTTTGTTAAAACAATCTGGGTTGATGTGTTTGCCTTACAGTTCATAGTCTTGTGATGGTGATCTAAGTATGCATTATTTATAGAGTAACTAAATTATTTAGGTATATATATATATATATATATATATATATATATATATATATATATTTATTTATATTATATATACACAGTATCTCACAAAACTGAGTACACCCCTCAAATTTTACTAAATATTTTATTATATCTTTTCATGTGACAAGATTGAAGAAATTACACTTTGCTACAATGTAAAGTATTGAGTGTACAGCTTGTATAACAGTGTAAATTTAAATTTGCTGTCCCCTCAAATGAACTCAACATACAGCCATTAATGTCTAAGCCGCTGGCAACAAAATTGAGTACACCCCAAAGTGAAAATGTCCAAATTGGGCCCAATTAGCCATTTTACCTCCCCGTGGTCATGTGACTCGTTAGTGTTACAAGGTCTCAGCTGTGAATGGGGAGCAGGTGTGTTAAATCTGGTGTTATCGCTTTCACTCTCTCATACTGGTCACTGGAAGTTCAACATGGCACCTCATGGCAAAGAACTCTCTGAGGATCTGAAAAAAAGAATTGTTGCTCTACATAAAGATGGCCTAGGCTATAAAAAGATTGCCAAGACCGAGAAACTGAGCTGTAGCACGGTGGCCAAGACCATACAGAAGTTTAAGAGGACAGGTTCCACTCAGAACAGGCCTCACCATGGACAACCAAAGAAGTTGAGTGCACGTGCTCAGCGTCATATGCAGATTTTGCCTTTGGGAAATGGACATATGAGTGCTGTCAGTATTGCTGCAGAGGTTGAAGGGGTGAGGGGTCAGCCTGTCGGTGCTCAGACCATACGCCGCAAACTGTATCAAATTGGTCTGCATGGCTGTCGTCCTAGAAAGAAGCCTCTTCTAAAGATGATGCACAAGAAAGCCCACAGTTTGCTGAAGACAAGCAGACTAAGGACATGGATTACTGGAACCATGTCCTGTGGTCTGCTGAGACCAAGATAAACGTATTTGGTTCAGATGGTGTCAAGCGTGTGTGGGGGAAACCAGGTGAGGAGTACAAAGACAAGTTTGTCTTGCCTACAGTCAAGCATGGTGGCGGGAGTGTCATGGTCTGGGGCTGCATGAGTGCTGCCGGCACTGGGGAGCTACAGTTCACTGAGGGAACCATTAATGCCAACATGTACTGTGACATACTGAAGCAGAGCATGATCCCCTACCTTCGGAGACTGGGCTGCAGGGCAGTATTCCAACATGATAATGACCCCAAACACACCTCCAAGACGACCACTGCCTTGCTAAAGAAGCTGAGGGTAAAGGTGATGGACTGGCCAAGCATGTCTCCAGACCTAAACCCTATTGAGCATCTGTGGGGCATTCTCAAACGGAAGGTGGATGAGCGCAAAGGTCTCTAACATTCACCAGCTCCGTGATGTCATTATGGAGGAGTGGAAGACTCCAGTGGCAATCTGTCAAGCTCTAGTGAACTCCATGACCATGAGGGTTAGGGCAGTACTGGAAAATAATGGTGGCCACACAAAATTTTGACACTTTGGGCCCAATTTGGACATTTCCACTTAGGGGTGTACTCACTTTTGTTGCCAGCAGTTTAGACATTAATGGCTGTGTGTTGAGTTCATTTGAGGGGACAGCAAATTTACACTGTTATACAACATTTTATGTTTAGCTTTTTAGGAAGAACTTTATTAAAAAAACAGTCACATAATAAGAAAATTCAATTTAGATACAGTAGAATAGAAATATAACCCTATAGAAACACTGCTTACTGTTAGAAATAGACAGTCTTCTTTTTTGTGTTCATTCAATATTTTACCGCATCAATGCTTGTTGCCTGGTCAGGTCTAAAGACTCATTTTTTGATAAGCCAGCAAGCTGGAAAAAAAAAAAAGACAAACGGATACCTCCATCCACAGAAGCGAGGTAAATAGAGGAATCCTCCTTTTTCGGATATTGTATTTTGACAGCACTGTCTCCACTGTCAGAACACATTGATCAGTGGCAGTAGCCAATTGGATTGGTTGCAGCTGGCTGATCAGAAAAAAATTTCAACAAGTCCATATGACAAAAGTTACTCCGACAATCGACTTCTGTCGAAAAGGCACGGCCAGACATGGATAGAAATTCGGCCAGACCCTGCTGAACCGACCAAATTTCAATCCATCCATGGCCAGCTTAAGAATCATTGACATATTCCTGCAGTGTCCCTTTTTGTCCTCTGGGAGGTGGAAAGGAAGCAAAACACCCGCTTTAACCTTCTTAGCGGTATCCCTGAGCGTGACTCTGGGTTCAATTTTACTGTCAGGAGCGGTAGGGGTAGCATTGCAGAGTGCCAGCGGAGCCCCCTTACCTGCCAGTGGAGTCCCTTTACCTTCTCCCGGCGATCCAGCGATGTCCTTCCCTCTGATCCCCGGCTGGCCGGCATCTGACTTCCTGGTTCCGTTCCCTGCAAGCAGCTGCGGCGCACGGGAGCGGAACTGGGCGGGAAATTTGAAAGTGAAAACAAATAAAAGAGGTGATACGGTGTAATCTGAGAGGATTACGCTGTATTACCTCAGATTACCTCATATCTGACATTTGATACATTGCCCCTTGCCTGACATTATACTGTCATTTGTGCCCATAAAAATATAACATGGCATCAAAAAAGCGCCACTTTACTAAACCGCTTTTGGACCAGTTGAGTAACAGCGAAATGGCGGTGCTTGCAGAACTGAGCGATAGTAAGTCGTGGGGTGATTTGTCGTCTCACACTGACACTGATCTGGCAAGTGACAACGGCGATGATCCTGCACCTGACCTCGATGTGCGCAATTGGTGCGCTATTGACTGCGATACGGACCACGTAGCGCCCCCAACATTCCCGTTCACTGGATCACCTGGGATGAAGGTAGATGTTGAGCGTGACAACCCTCTGGCATACCTGCAATTATTCCTCACTGAGGAGGTAATTGAAAAAATTGTCACGGAGACAAATCGCTACCAAGAGCAGCAATCCCCTAAGCTGCATGCCAGGATTTCCAGAAGCAGAAAGTGGGAACCGGTGACGAAAGAGGACATCTGGCAGTTTCTGGGACTCATCATTCTTCAGGGGTTGGTGGGGAAACCGTTCCAGAAATGATACTGGACCACCAACAAGGTACTGGCCACTCCGTTTTTTGGCACCGTGATGTCAGAATACCGCTTTTCCCTGATTATGAAGTATTTCCACTTCACAAACAATGACGAGTTTGATGAGGCCACGCATCCTGCGCCCAAACTAAAAAAAATCTGGGAGGTATGGCAAATTATTGTTACCAATTTCCAGCGGACCTACGTGCCAGAAAGGGACGTCAGCGTGAATGAAAGTTTTATGGCCTACAAGGGAAGCCTAAGCTGGATACAGTACATTGCATCCAAAAGAGCGCGGTTTTGCATCAAATCCTACATGCTCTGTGAGTCATCCACTGGGTACATCTGGAATTCGGTCATTTACACCGGTAAAGGCACGAAGTTCAACCCCAGGTACAGCGGCTATGGGATGGCCACATCATCTGTCCTTACACTGCTGCAGCCATTGCTGAACCATGGATATAATGTGACCACGGACAATTTCTACACGTCTCCGGAACTGTATGAGGTTTTACTACAAAACAAGACTGACGCATATGATACCGTTAGGCCAAACCGACGTGACATGCCATCTATGTTTGCCAAAAAAAAACGAAAAACCGGAGAAATGGTTGCCTGGCAGAAGGGTAAGATGATGGCAATGCGATGGCGAGACAAGAAGGACGTGTGTCTCATGAGTACTGTGCACAATACCTCCACTGCCATGGTCCACACAAAAGGTGGGAAGATGTGCTGAAGCCGCAAGTCATGATAGACTATAATAAAACCATGGGAGGTGTCGAGAGAGCTGATCAGGCAATGACATTTTATCCGGCTATGAGCAAACAACAAAAAAAATATTATAAGAAGATATTCAGACATCTTCTGGACCAATGCCTTTGGAATGTATATATCCTGCACAGAGCAAAGAGTGACAAGCCTCTTGTTCATTCCGAGTTCATCTGGAAGTTGGCTGAGCGGATTTTTGTCAACCACCAGACGCCATCAGTAGTTGTGAACCGACCTGGACGTTGTGGTGTTGACGTTGTCAACCCAGAACGCCTGACTGGTCGTCACTTTGTGGATTATATCCCGCCAACCGCAAAAAAGGCAGCACCTACCAGGATGTGCATAGTTTGCTGCTCAAAGAGAGATGGCATCGGAAAGAAAGTCCGAAAGGAAACCAGGTTCCATTGTCCGGATTGTGACGTCGGACTTTGTGCAGTCCCATGTTTCAAAATTTATCACATTCAGAATGCTTATTGAATTTTATTTGTTTGACAAATTTCATTATTTATTACATTGTTGAATAAAATTATATTATTTATTAGATTATAATTCATGATTTTGTGTTTCAAACTTTATCACATCTGGGATGTCTACTAGAGTCTTGTTTGGTCAGGTTTAAGTCAGTAATTACTAAGAATTGTAGGCAAAAAAATGTACCGCTTTCGGTACAAAATTCCAGACATAATCATACCACCAGGGAGGTTAATAAAAAAAAATGCTCTTGCATGCAAGGTTTCTTAAGGCAAAAGAAACATAGAAAGCAATATAATGGGAGCATGTTGCTTTTTTTTTTGACACGACAGATCATTAATTTAGCGTTAAGTGTTCACAAGCATTTAAGTTAGGTTTCCTGCTTTGGGCAACTACAGCACTCACTTTTTAGTAAAAGCTGCTTTAGGCTAAATTCACAACTTTAAGCTCACGATTGCAAGTGCTAAAAGCGGTGTTCAATGCACATTATCACACTGCACGGTGAAACTGTAAATGTACGTTGCAGTAAGTTGCCATTAATTCTTAAAGTCATCTTGCCAGTTGCCTAAACAAATCCAGATAATAATTTTCTGCAATCAAAAGAGCTATTATACTCATCTCTTTACTAGTCCATGTCTCCTACATTCTGTTTTAATATGCAACCTCAGTCAGGCTCTTTAGCATTCAACACTTCCAGGGTTGTCCCCTGCTGTAAACTGTAGTTCCATCCTTAGACCCCTACATTACTACAGGACACTGCAATGAAGTAGAGCCAGAGAAAGAAAACTAAAGCTTTGGGGGCATGGCACAGACATCTGACATCCCCAGAAGTGTCAAATGCCGAAATTTCTAAGGGGAAATTCACAAGAGGGGAAGGACCTCTGTGTCCCGTGATGTACTCCAAGAAATGGATTTTACAGGTAAGCTGTAGGAAAAAATCCATATTTCTTTATCGTACATCACAAGACACAGAGCCATATTCGTTACCATATGGGACATCCCATAGCAATGCACTTAAGGGGAGGGGGACACCATAAATACTGCCATCAGACCACAAAAGATCTACATAGCTGCCTGCAGAACACTGCACCAAAATGATGACTCCTCCTGGGTCCTAACATCCACTTGATAGAATCTAGTGAACGTATGCACCGGTGACCAAGTCGCGGCCTTGCAAATCTAAGTCATAGAAGCTTGATGACGAACTGCCCATGAGGCACCTACTCTTCTGGTAGAGTGTGCCTTTACTGGAAAAGGTGGAACTTTCCCTTTCAAACCATATGCCTGGATAATAACTTGGTGAATCCATTGAGAAATCGTAAACTTAGATGCTGCCTGCCCTTTTCCCGGGCCCTTCTGACAGCACGAACAAAAGGTCGGACTTTCGAATCTGAGCTGACCTTTTCAAGTAATTCTTAAATGCACGTACTACATCAAGAGAATGTAATAACTTTTCCTCCGCTGTTTGAGGATTTGGAAAAAAGAAAGGCAGTATATTGTCCCGATTCAAATGAAAGGCGAACACCACCTCGGGCAAAAAAACCTGGGTGTGGACGTAGAATCACCCTATCTTGATGTAAAATCAAGAATGGCTCTTTACAAGAAAGAGCTGCTAGTTCTGATACTCTTTTGGCTGAAGTTATCGCAATCAAAAAGACCAATTTTCTGGTCGAAGAACCAGGGGAATATGCCCCATGGGCTCAAAGGGTTGTTTCTGTAAAACTGCCAGTACCAAATTTAGATCCCAGGACACAATGGTGGCTTCACTGGTGAAAGCATACGTAACACCTCTTGAACAAAGGTTTGACCCAAGGTATGTGAAGTGATCGGTCTCTGGAAAAAAACCGAAAAGGCTGAAATTTGACCCTTAACCACTTCCGGACCGCTTACGTTATATTTACTGCAGCAGGCTGGCTCGTACAGGCAAAACGACGTAGATCTACATCGCTCGCCTAGGGGCAGCTAGGGGGCAAGCGCGCTCCTCCGGTGGCACGCTCCCGCCCCCCCATCGTCAGCGTGGAAGCCGATGCGGGTGTCATGCGGCTCCGATTGCCGCCTGACAACCGCGATCGTTCCCCGCTGAAAGAGAAGGACAGTCGGCTGTTGTAAACACAGCCGACCGTCCTTCTCCCTGGGATGATCACAGAGCTCATGTGATCCTACTATATAGGATCGCATGTCTCTGTGATCATTTTTATGTATGACGGAATGTTTGTGTCCACTACAAATGATTTTCATGTATTTTTTGTGAAATTATCGTTTTACCATTTTGGTAGGGTGGTGGTGGCGGTCCCTGGGGGAGGGGGGGGGGTCAGGTAGGCTGTACAGGGTCCTGTGATTTCTAATAGCTGCCCTGACTCCGACTGCGAGTGGATCCCTGGTCCTGGAGACAAATCTCTTCAACTTGTTGTTGAACCTGGATGCCAAAAGATCTACATCTGGGACCCACCAGCGTTGGTAGATCAATGCAAAGGTCTCAGGGTGCATCTGTTGATGACTCAGAAAGTCTGCCGCCTGTTTTCTATTCCTGGAATGAAAACCGCTGATAGGCATGGAACAAATTTCTCCACCCAGGATAGGATGAGATCCACCTCCTTCTGGGCTGACTGACTTTCGGTGCCTCCCTGACATTTGATATAAGCCACAGCTGTGGCATTGTCAGATTGTACCCCGACAGGGTAACCTCGAAGCCTGGGCGTCCAGTACTTTAAAGCCCGACAAACTGCTCGGATTTCCAAGACATTTATGGGAAAACACTTTTCTACCCAAGACCACTTTCCCTGGACAGTGGCTTCCTCCATAACTGCTCCCCAACCGCAGAGACTGGCGTCTGTAGTCACTACTTTCCAAACTCCTGGAAGAAATTTCCAAATTTCTGGTTATCAACTACCAACTTAGACTCTGACGTACTCTTGGTACCAGAGACATGCACCAGTGTAGGGACTGGACCTTTCTGGTCCATGCTGACAGAATGTTGTTCTATAAGGGTCTGGCATGGAATTGAGCATAGGGAACTGCTCTGAATGAGGACACCATCTTCCCTAATAACCTAATAAATTCATGCAAAGTAGTACAAAAGGATACTTTTGCCTTCTTACGGATCGAACCAGATCCTTCAGGTCTGTGACCTTTCTTGATGGCAAGAATACCTTTGCCTGTATTGCGTCCACAAGGAAACCCAGAGTTCAGAATCTAACCCAGACGTTCTAAGAACTGAACTGTCTGGAAAACATTCCGGCTTAGAGCCCAAACTGATCGATCTATTAGTAATAGATCATCTAGATATTCTATCACGAATATCCCACGCGACCTTAGAGCAGCCAATACTGGCACTAGGATCTTTGCAAACACTCTTGGAGCCATAGCCAACATGAAGGACAGGGCCACAAACTGAAAAACGGAATTTTTGTAAAATCTTACCTGTAAAATTCCTTTCTCTGAGTCCTCCGACAGTCGCCGCCCCTTCATATTCATCACCAATGGGGTTATGTCCTCTTATCCGTAGGAGTAGCTAGGCAATAGAATATGTTAGTACAAAAGACTTTTAACATATCCCCACCCCCAGGGGGTGGTCCCCTCAGTACATAACCCTCCACTTCCTGTAACCAAACCAGTTTCAGTGAAATAGCAGTAGAGAGTACATGAAAAACCCCAAAAGAGGGGCGGGGGCGGCGACTGTCGGAGGACTCAGAGAAAGGAATTTTACAGGTAAGATTTTACAAAAATTCCGTTTTCTCTTACGTCCTCCGACAGTCGCCGCCCCTTCATATTCATCACCAATGGGATGTCCCAAAGCAGTGTAAACATGAGGGGTGGGAAGAACGCAGCCGCGCCCAAGGCAACGCCGTCTCCCCATCAGAGAAAGGAACCTTACCAAAGGAAGGAACCCAGTTGGGCATAAGAACAAAACACTCGCTCAACAGGAGCAAGAAAACCCAGGGAAAAAACAAATGTCCCAAACAGTCAAAGAACCCGTAACAAGGGCTCTAGGGAACTGCCGCACCGAGAACCTTGCGGCCAAAGGAAGCATCAGCCGATGCCTTAACATCTACTCTGTAGAATTTTGTGAAAGTGTGAACGGTCGACCAAGTCGCCGCCTTACACACCTGGGCCACAGAGGCCCCATGACGACAGGCCCAAGACGTACTCAGAGATCTGGTAGAGTGCGCCTTCACAGGTACAGGGGGAACTTTCCCCTTCAAAGCATAGGCCTGATCAATGGTCTGTCTGATCCATTTGGCGATGGTAGAAGCCGACGCCGCCATGCCCTTCCGAGGACCTGCCGGAAGAACAAACAAGGCATCCGACTTGCGAAAAGACTCAGTCGATTTCAAGTAGACTCTAATCGCCCGGACAACATCCAAGGAGTGAAGCAGCACCTCCGTCGGATGCTTAGGCTTCGCGCAGAGCGAAGGTAGGACAATGTCCTCATTGAGATGAAAGTCCAAAACCCTTTTTGGAAGAAAAGAAGGGTTAGGTCGCAAGACCACCTTGTCCAAATGCACAACCAGATACGGAGACTTGCAGGACAAGGCTGCCAGCTCCGACACTCGACGAGCCGAGGTGATAGCCACCAAAAAGGCGACCTTCTTGGATAACAAAGACAGCGAGATTTCCCTGATCCTTTCAAAAGGAGCACGCTGCAATACAGACAGGACTAGATTCAAGTCCCAAGGGGGCAGAGGGTCCCTCCTAGGGGGGATCAGATGACGTACCCCCTGCACAAAAGTGCTAACCAAAGCGTTAGATGCCACAGGACGTTGAAACAGAACGGCCAAAGCGGACACCTGACCCTTGATCGTAGCCAGCGCCAAACGCTGTTCAACACCCGTCTGAAGGAAGGGCAACACCCTAGACACTGATTAAGTGGTAGGAGAGAAACCCCTGGATTCGCACCAGGCAAAACATGCCTTCCAAGTACGGTAGTAAACCTTCCCCGAGGAAGACCTCCTCGCAGTGATCAAGGTGTGAATGACCTCAGGGGAAAGACCCCTGGTCTGCAGGACCTCGGTTTCAACAGCCAGGCCGTCAAAGCCAGCGACTGTAAAGCAGGATGGAAGATCGGTCCTTGCGACAGAAGATCTTCTCGAAGAGGCAGACGCCACGGGACGTCGATTGCCAGATTTACGAGGTCTGCGTACAAGGACCGGCGAGGCCAGTCCGGTGCCACAAGAATCACCGCAGTTGGTTCCGAGTGCAACCTGCGAAGGAACCTGGACAGTAATTGAATCGGTGGAAACGCATACATCAGTCGGTACTGATGCCACGGGGCAACCAACGCTTCCGACGCGTCTGCCCGAGGATCGCGCGTCCTTGCCACGAACCGTGGAACTTTGTTGTGCAGACGAGATGCGAACAGGTCTACCTCCGGAAGACCCCACTTCGCGCACAACATCTGGAAGACATCCGGGTGAAGGGACCATTCCCCCTGGTCCAGGGTCTGGCGGCTCAGATAATCCGCCTGCCAATTTTCCACTCCCGGAATGTGAACTGCTGATATTGTCGGGACATGCGTCTCGGCCCAAGACAGAATCGCGGCCACTTCTCGAGCCGCCTGGGCACTCCTGGTGCCCCCTTGGTGATTGATGTAAGCCACCGCCGTGGCATTGTCCGCCTGCACCCTGACCGGACAGCCGTGAAGACTGTCCGTCCCACGACGAAGACAGAGGAGTACCGCTCGCAGTTCCAGAACGTTGATCGGAAGGGAGGATTCCTCCTGCGACCAAACACCCTGGGCGGACAGAACGCCCAGAACACCACCCCAGCCTGACAGGCTGGCGTCCGTGGTGATCACCGTCCACGAAAGGGGACGAAAAGACTTGCCCCCCGACACTGAGGGGGACCGAAGCCACCACAGAAGATCCCTTCTGGTCTGAGAACGCAAGGATATCCGAAGATCCAGAGAGTGCGGTCGCCCGTCCCACTTGGACAATATCTCCGCTTGGAGACCCCGAGTGTGAAACTAAGCGAAGGGAATCGCCTCGAAAACCGAGACCATCAATCCCAGACACCGCATGCACGTCCGAATGGACGAGAACTGATTGTCCCTGAGGGACCTGACTCCCTCCCGAAGAGCCCTGAGTTTGTCGTCCGGTAGGAAGACCTTCGCCTGGACAGAGTCCAGAATCATTCCCAGATACGGGAGGCGGACCGACGGGCACAATGTTGATTTTGGGAAATTGATCGTCCAACCAAACTCTTGCAGAGTCTGCAACGTGACGGACAGATCCTTCACCAGACCTTGGTTGGTCGCAGACCGAACCAAAATATCGTCCAGACATCCCAGGACCGATATGCCCTGGGCTCTCAACAAGGCCAGAACCGGTGCCAGCACTTTGGTGAACACCCTCGGAGCCGAGGCGAGACCGAAAGGCAAAGCCACAAATTGGTAATGATCCTCCGCTATGGCGAATCGAAGGTACCTCTGGTGACCCTCGAAAATGGGGATGTGAAGATACGCATCCTTCAAGTCGATGGAAGCCATGAATTCCCCCGGAACCAGGGCAGCCACCACCGACCGCAGGGATTCCATGCGGAACTTGCGCACCCGCACAAAGCGGTTCAGCGCCTTCAAGTCCAGAATCGGACGTACCTTGCCCTCTTTCCTGGGCACGGTGAACAGATTGGAAAAGAACCCCCGAAATCAGTCCCGATGAGGCACCGGGACCACCACACCCTGAGCCCTCAGGTCCTGCACCGCTAGGCGCAGGTCCCGCAAACGCTCCGGGGATAACAGAAGATTTGAGGGAAAAAATCTGCTCATCGGCCGAGAGAGAAACTCAATCTTGTAGCCAGATCGAACGAGTTCCTGAACCCACCTGTCCCGAACCCGGGACAGCCATGGCCGAGAGAAACCGAGCAAGCGTCCCCCCACCCCAGACTCGGGTGAGGGCGCCCCTTCAGGCCGCACTGTTGTGGGCCGCAGAACCGGATTGGCCGGACTTTTGCTTACCTGCC
Source organism: Pelophylax lessonae (assembly GCF_965119305.1). Classification (NCBI taxonomy): domain Eukaryota; kingdom Metazoa; phylum Chordata; class Amphibia; order Anura; family Ranidae; genus Pelophylax; species Pelophylax lessonae. The sequence goes on from NC_138768.1 coordinate 372,062,812, forward strand.
CACGGCTCCTTCTTACCAGGAGCCGCCTTGGGCTTGTGGGATTGAGGCAAGAGCGTGCTCTTACCACCCGTGACTCCCTTAATTAGTGCATCTAAGGATTCGCCAAAAAAGGCGAGAACCATCATAAGGCAGATTGGCCAAGGTCTTAAGGGAAGATTGATCCACAGACCAACACTTCAACCAAACCAGGCGGCGATTTAACACCGCCACACTGTGTACACGTGCAGCCAACGGAACCATATCCAGGTCCGCAGCACACAAGTACATGACACCCTGGTGGATTTTATCCACCATATCCAAAGTCGCCTGGGGGGCAGAATCAGCCACCAGGACCCGCCTAAGCACCTGCGTCCAGCTCGCGACCGCCTGGGTCGCCATAAGAGAAGCGAATAAAGCTTTTAACATAGAACCCATAATAGAATAGGTGTGACGGGCAAGAGATTCCATTCTCTTGTCCGTGGCATCCCGGAACACCGGGGTGTCTTCAGCCGGAATCGCAGTGGATTTGTTTAAAACAGCTATCGCATGATCCACCGGCGGTGGAATACACCAGCGCTCATCAGTAGCAGGCGCAAAGGGATAGCGTAGCTTAAAACTACTAGGTACAGCAAATGGCTTGCGTATATTACGCCACTGTTCTTTTACAGCGTTTTGAAAATCAGCAGTGCAGGGGTACACCTGCGACGTTTTGCGCCTTTTCTGCGTCCCATAAGCCGCCAAGGCAGCTGGAGGACATGATTCCTCCTCTAACCGCAGTGTTTGCTTGATAGAAGCAACCAATTCATCCATGAGTGCAAGCTCTTCAGACGAGCCAGGGGGAGAATTATCAACCCCCTCCACCTCAGCCTCCATATCTGACCCGACAAGGTCCAGGGAGGAACGGGACCCCGAAAAGGAGACCCCAGCCACAGCAGCCCCAGTACCATCACCCTCTGAATCAGAGGAAATTGAAACAACGGGCCTTTGTGGATTGAGCAGCCACCAGCATTTGCACCTGAGTCGCAAGGCTAGCCACAATCGCAGCCAAATCCCCCCCATGGGGGGAGAGTACAGACCCCTGGCTCCCCACTAAAGTTGTAGGAAATTTGTTTTCCTGAGAATCCATGCCCCTGTAGCAGTAAAATAAATGGGTGACCGCCCCTTTAAGAGAGCGCTGCGATCGTAGCCCACTGCACACAAACACCCCACACAAGGGACCCCCACAGGGACAATTAAACCAAGGCAGGATACAGGGAATAGAGGGAAATGAACCTGGAGATCGCTGCTGCTGCTGCCTGCGGTGCCTGAATGCTGGTATACAGGGCGCTCCATTAAAGCCTATGGAGGCTACAAGAAAATGGCCGCCATGCATGTAAAACATGCGGCCGGAGCGATCGCAGCCAAAATGGCGCCGTTTGGCGCCGAAACTGCCGCTCCCACACCCCATGAGGGTGAAGTAAAAAAAACATCCTAATTGCCCAGCAAAAGGAAACATGTTAAACCGCCGCAGCGGCGCTGTAATGTGCCCCAAGCATGAGAAAACTCAAGCCCCACAGCACACAGCCGTTCACATACAAACTGACACAGAGTGCAGCACAACCCCCCCTCCTGCAGCCCACAGCATGCAACATGAGGGATAGGGAGACAGTAATATTGTGAACACAGGGTAAGGTAACACAGTCCCAGACTGACACCCCCCAGACAGACAGGTCCCCACATACATACACTTACCTCTAACATGGCGTGGGGAACCCGCACAGGCGAACAAACCGCTGAACATAAGGCAGGGAGAGTCGCATCTAGGACGCATCAGGAGGTGGGTTGAGAAACCGCACAGCGTCCGGTGAGGTAGCCACCTCACCTGGCATCCCTGCACGACACAGGGATGGGTCGTTCAGAAAACTCAGGAGCGATACCTGACTGAACGCTCGATGGCGGGCTGAGAAACCACTGACCCACAACCTGCGACCAGGGAGGTCAGCCCGAGACGCAGCCCGCATGATCCTCTTCTTCCGAAGAACTAACTAACGCTGATAAAATAACAGCTAACAAGAAAGAGAGAGAAAAAACTCAAATAAAATCCAAAGAAAGGAAAGAGAGCTGGGACAAGGTGCCCCAGCACAGAAACATCCAGCCACTCCTAACAGCTAGACAAATGAAACTGGTTTGGTTACAGGAAGTGGAGGGTTATGTACTGAGGGGACCACCCCCTGGGGGTGGGGATATGTTAAAAGTCTTTTGTACTAACATATTCTATTGCCTAGCTACTCCTACGGATAAGAGGACATAACCCCATTGGTGATGAATATGAAGGGGCGGCGACTGTCGGAGGACGTAAGAGAAATGACAGTTTTCCACTGCAAAACGTAAAAACCTTTGATGGGCCTGAAAATAGTCAAGTAAAAGTATGCATCATTGATGTCTATGGATGCTAGTAATTCTCCTCCCTGCAGGGAGGCCATGACTGAGCAAATTGACTCCATAAGTAAAGTACGAATGTTCAGAAACTGGTTCAGAGCTTTGAGATCCAGAATAGGTCTCACGTCTCTGTTTGGCTTGGGGACTTTGAAAAGGTTTGAGTAAAAACCCCTGAATCTTTCATCCTCCAGAACCTCTGTAATCACTCTGAGACCTTAAGTGGTCCAGAGCCAGAAAGAGAAATCTTCTTTTGAGAGGATCTGCAGGTATGTTTTATTTTACAAACCAAGGATGCGGGAACACCCAAAATTCCAGCTTGTATCACTGCGAGATAGTGGAAATAACCTAGTTGTCCTGAATTATTTCTACCCAGACCTTCGAGAAACGTAGCAGCCTTCCCCCCCACCCGATTGAGTGGGGGCGCCCCTTGACAAGGTAGGCTTAGAGGTAGACTTGTTAGATCTCTGGGCCCATGGTTTCTCCTGCACTTGCCCTGAAGGCTTGGTTCTAGATCCAGACAATTAGGGCCATCGCAACTGCCTGGGATAAGAAGCACTGGGAGTCTGAGCACTGGGAATCTTAAAAGAAAGATGTTTGCTCTTTCTCTTAACAGGTAGCAATGCACTCCCCCCCCCCCCCAAATCTTTTGGATATAAGGCGTTCTCCATGAAAGGGAAAGCCACCCAGCAATTTTTTACACAGTAATTTCGCAGACCAGCTTTTTTGCCATATGATTCTTCGCATATGCACTGTCAAAAGAGCAAACCATGACATTTGCTGTATGGAGTCTTTAAGAACATCCACTGCAAAACAAAGTGCGAGGTAGATCTGTCAAATCTTCCACAGACTCTCCTTGAGAAGGGACCGTCCTGGAAACTCGCTTAATACGGTCTTTTCAAGACTGACAAACTCCTATAGCTGCCACTGATGGTTGTATCGCAGACCCTGCAACAGCAAAGGAGGCCTTTAGCAAAGATTCTAACTTCTTATCAGCTGCATCTTTAAAAACCTGGGCATTAACCACAGGACAAGTTAACTTTTGTTAACAGACGAAATGGCAGCATCCACAGTAGGTATACTCCATTTTCTCGTGAACTTTTCCACCATAGGATACAATAGTGAAAACCTTTTGGGAGGAACAAAAATCCGGATCAGGATGATCCCAATCAGCATACATTACCTGCTCCAAGAGCGGATGTAAGGGAAAACCCTGAGGACCATGAGAAGGGCACAATGAGCCTAGAGAGGAAAAAGACTTCAGACATCTCTAAGGGAGGTGAGTTGTATCCAAACCGGACTTTTTCAGTGACAGACTGAATCAACAATCTCTGGGATTGAGAGGCTGAGTATGACTCCCCAGATCCTGACTCCCCAGAAGTGCAAACCTCAGCTTAACCTTCTAAAGGGTCATTTACTGCTACTTCTTCCACATCCTTGCCCAATCCTGTACTAACTCTGGGGGTGGCTCAGGTGAGGGGGATCTATCACGTTCCCTCATGTTTCCTCCCTCCTTGAGATGCAGCAATCATGCCAGCAATCTTACCCTCAAGGCCGGCTAATGCCGATGCCAAATCCTCCTTAGTGACGTAGGCTGCGACAGAAGCACTGGATGTGGCTACTATACCTGACAACCGTAATGGCTCAGATTGGCTAGTTGCCTCTGGCCCTTCAGGAGAGGTAAACACAGAGGAAGCACGGCTAGGACCTTCAAGACCTGATGACGGCACCACAGTGCCCCTTCCAGGTGTGACCCCCCCCACTCCTCTTTCAGGAGGACATTGCTCTTAGACAAGACAAACTTGAGGTACCAACTTTAGTGTACTCAAGGCTTGTGTCAGGCTATACAGCTTATCACACACAGAACTGATCATCCCAAAGTAACAGAACCTGATAGTGCCTGTAAACATGCACCCACAGTGACTCACGCAACCCAGCTGCTGCCGCTCTGCATCCCCTCCAGCCTCTGACAGAGGCATGCGTGCTGAAAACACTCCCTTAAAAAAATTGTGCCTTGTGCGATTGAACTGTGTATGCGGGGCATGCTACGTGCACGACCCTCCTGGCTCCACGTGCACGCTTGTGCTTAAATGGCGAATATTCGCGCATGTGGATGATCCTTCGCCACAGACATGCCACTGAAGGCACTGCCTGAGTCTAGAGCTTCTGAGGAGACAAATGCGCTGGCGCTTTCACGCCAAGGTGAAAATCTGCACGCCAAACAACATGGGGTGGGAGCAGTTTAGGCAAACAAAGCGTGCTTTGTCACAGCTGATACACATTTCAGGTGATCAGCACAGGGTATAAACAATATGTTTAAACAAACAAGGTGTGCTTTAACAAAGGGCTCTTTTACACGGCCGCTCCGTATATCCGCAAATCATCCTATTTTTTTGCGGATGAATTGCGGACATAATGTAAGTCAATGGCATTGCGGATGTCAGCGGAATACCATCCACTGACATCCGATTTCCTTCCTTTCAGTTCTGTTCCGTTTTTTGGAACGGAACAGAACCCTATTTTTCCTCCGTTCAAAAAACGGAAAGGAAGGAAAATCGGATGTCAGCGGTGTCATCCACTGACATCCGCAATGCCCATAGACTTACATTATGTCCGTATATCATCCGCAAACAGATGGGATGATATGCGGACATACTGATCGGATGACACAAATGTCATCCGCTCTGTGAAAAAAAAAAAGTCCCGCAGCGGAGAAAAACAGCGGAGCGGCCGTGTGAAAGAGCCCATAGGTGATACACCTACTGTTTTGCACAGGGAGAGCAAAGAAAATGTTTAAACAAACAAGATGTGCTTTGACACAGCTGATATACATACTGCTTTTGCACAGAGAGAGCAAAAATGTTTAAACAAACAAAGTGTGCTTTGACATAGCTAATACACCTATTGCCTCTTGTAGAGACCAACACGGCACATGGTATCTGTTATCTTTAAAGGGAACAGTGCATAAAAATATTTTACAAATATTTTTAAAGTGGACTTACCAGTCCCACCGCAGGATTCTGCCCTGTAACATGAATCCAATCTTCACCCATCACGGTGAGTTTCTGTCACTTGCCGACCTTCAAGGACTGGGTCCCCTTGTTTTTGAGGGGCCACTCCCTTGGACCTGTAGAGCACCCTGCCGGAGCACCTTTGGGGTTTGGTTTTACCAAGGGTCTAGATCCCAGGGTCCAGTGCCTAAAAAGGACAGCATTACAGGCAAAACCTTGTATCTCCTTTCCTGAGGCTCAGGTATCATCCTTTTAGTCCTTGACTTTTTTGGATGGATCTGATTGCTAACACCTTAGATTCAGAGATCTTTGATCAGGGTTTGTAGCATAATCTTCTTTCTTCTTCTTTGGAAAAACATAAAAATATGTGGAGAGCTTCTCTACCGTGACCATCACTTTTAAGACAAACAGAGGTACTTCCTGTGTATGAGGGGTTATATAGGAGGACATCCTGTCTGATTGGTTGCCAGTGTCAATTCACCTATAGGTGGCGTATAACCCAGATGGTAATGAATATGGCTCTGTGTCCCCTGATGTACGATAAAGAAAAGGTAAATTCTTCAGGCTGCACTGGTGCAAGCGGACTACTTACTGATAGACAGTAAACATGCAAGGCTCAACTCCGAACTTAGGCTGCTTTCACAGTGAGGAGTTTTCAAAGCGCTTTTGCCTTAAAAAAAAAAAAAGCGCCTAAAAAGTTCAGAAAAATGCTTCCCTCTAAATTCTATGTAAGTGTTCACTCTGGGGCGTTGCACTTCCGTTGCGGTGTAAAAAAATCCGCTTGCTGCATTTTTGGAGCATGTTTGGTCAGTTAAAAAAACCCCCAAAAACACTCCTTTCCATTGAAATGAATGTGAACAGCCTCAAAAACACCTGCTAAGCCTTTTTGGTGCAGTTTTTGAGTCACATGTCTTTTAACAAAACACACTGCAAAAGCGCAGCAAAAACGCTCCATTAACGTATAGGCTTTTTACAAGAAGTTTTCATACGAACCAGTGTGAAAGTAGCCTTAATATGGGGATTTCATTCAAAATATCCAACCCACAGCAGGCTTTTATTTTGGTTACTATATTGTTCACATTAGATGACAATAGGGTGTGCTTGGGAATAAAAAAGGGGAAATAAAGCAAGATTCTTCACAATCTGGATTGTCTTCACACATGACTATGGATTAACATTCTTAATCAAAAGTTAAAGAAGTTGGCTTACCACTTGACAGCTGGGAACACTGGACACAAACTGCGCACCTTGACATCCTAATATGAAGCCGGCCAAGTTTAGAAGGACGCAGACCACAGACAGCATTACAAACAGGTTGACCTTGTATAAAGAAAAAGGACAGTAAGTAGGATACATTTGTACAGCATTTTTACATAAGATATTGTGTTTTTTTTCTCACATTTTGGGAAGAACCACTAGAAGGATAAGAGGCAGACTGAGGGATTATTTATACTGTATATAATACTGTCAAAGGCTAGGTTCACACTATTGCAGTTTCCCTGTGGCCACATGTGCATGAGCACAGCGGCCTATTCATTTGAATTGGCTGCATATAGAAAATGCAGGTCCCTGCACCTTTTCCAAAATTTCAGCCGCAGGGAAACCGCATAGTGTTATGGGGTTCTCAGCAGGGGAAAAATCACTGTGGTTTTCCGTGTGTAGGAGTGCCACAAATCATTTTTGCACCCACACACGTCTATTTTTGCACCAGCAGCCTATTTTTGTGGCAGGTGTGGGAATGTATGATATTTACATACAGTCCAACACATGCAAAAGTGTGAACCTAGTCTAAGCGAGGAACGTGAATGTAGAAAAACCCTTTGTGGAGCATCATGACCTAAATGTATCCTCAGGGAATAGAGAAAATTCAGCCTGTTAAGGGACAAGAGTGTTTTCCCTACAGTTGTGCAGGAGAGTGATGTACTGGAGTTTCACACTGTGCACAAGAATACTTCATGGAGTAATCTATTTTTGGGACATTACTTATAAAAAGATGTGCACAGTCTCCCGCACAGCTGAGAAGGGATCTGTTTAAAAGATCTTTAAGACAGAAAACAGTAAAGTTCTTATTAAGAAAGTACTATATATCAATGATGTATTTGGTATACTTTGCTGTTATGCATGTAAATGCTCATGTTTTAGGACTTCCTATGCTTTGATTTTAAGTGGATAACTTGCCAGAGACAGAAAGAGACGATCCGGCTTAGGGGTGAGCGATACTTTCTGAATTAAATCAATTTATGATGGAGCACTATAGTATGAAATGTGAAGGTCCTTCTTTAATGGTGGGCAAAAGGAGCAGCTGCCCCAGGCCCAGTCATTGTTGTGGGACCCCCAAAGCAGCTGCCCCTTGAGTGTGCACTGCCCGCAAATAGTTTTCCCGGTATAGCTAGCCAGCCGATCCTCTTCAAACCCCCCCCCCTCGACTCATCTGCCTGCCCTTTCTGATAGTTTACTGTACATGCAGCCGGCTGTGCTGTGATAGGGGAGAGGCAAGCTGCGGGTTGTCTGTGTACCCTACTGCTCGCCCCCCCTCCTCCTGTCAGCAGCACAGAGATTAACTATAGGAACTCTGTGTAATCATAGCTTACTGCCCACTGTTTTTCCCACTGCCAGGATGTACACACAGAGCAAACAGCCCCCCCCCCCTCCCTCCTGTCAACACCCGGGGGTGTGGGGAGATTAATAAAACAGAGAGAGGACTGCAGCAGGTCACTGTAATTCTGGCTCATCACCTGCTCTGTCTCTTCCCTCTCTGCTAGTAACAGGAATGGACCAATCAGCAGGGAGGAGAGGAGCATCATGGGTAATGTAGTCCCCAGAGACAGGCTGCTCATTAAAAAAATGGAGGATGAACTACAACCCCTATCAAGTCAACCTTTGCAGTAGAAAGGAGGAGAGAACCAAATTTTCCCAGGCAAAGTTTGCTCCTCAAGTTTCAGGAAAAGTAGACCGCATAAGTTATGACTAAGCAAATTTAGTTTGTGAAACGCATTATGTTCCTGTTTGTGTGTTCTTGATGCTTGTCACGATTGAACATTATTTCATCAATAAAGTCAGTTTGATCTTCATCGCGGAGTGTGGTCTACTTTTCCTGATTGTTGGATGTTACTTGAGTTGCATCCATGACATGCACCCGATGCTTGAGGATCCTATTGCTCACACCTGAGTGGCAGCAGCTCTTTGTGTTCCTGCTCCTCAAGTTTGCCTACCCGGGCAGAGTATGTGAGAGGTCTGTGCCAGGGTACGCCATCTAAGAGAGAGCCTGTGCCAGCAAAAGCTCACTGCCGTGTGTGGGACTGCCAGAGAGTACAGAGAATGACCTGAATGCAGAAGGATGGAGCTGCTGCCAAGATAAGAACCTGTTTTGCCGCCTACCAGAGTGGCTACGGCCAACCCAGAGTGAGCAGACACCTGATGAGAGGGATCATTGCAGCTGTGTCATTGGGTCTGTTGAGAGAGCCTTGTGGCTGCTACTTGTTACAACCACTATAGACTGAGCCAATAGGAACTACCTATCAGCTACCCTAAAGCTCTAATACTCCCTGCAGGTCTTGATGACTGCTTTAAAGCATGCCAATGGTTACAAGGCTCGAATGCTTAGCCAGCTTTGTTAGTTTTTTAAGATGTTAAGGTGGAGAGCAAAATTGCATGGGGGAGGTACTCAAAAAAACGTTTGCCCAGGTTCCAATCAATATTAAAGACTGCCTTTGAAATGTGTCACAAGGAAGTCTAAGAGATCTGATGTACTTTGTTGTATTGTAATTAAAATTTTATGCAGCGAAGATCAGTTTGTGTCCTAACTTTTTGAACACATACTTTAGCAGTACATGGATTGGCACCCATTATAGCAGAAGCTTTATGAAATGATCTGGAGCAGTAACTGCATTTCTGTGTATGCACATGTTCATACCATTTAAATTCCTCTTCTGCACATACAGTTCTGTACAATACCCTCTGCCACTTTTGTCCTGCACATACCCCCTGGCATTCCTCTCCTGTACATACTGGCCATGGCCAACCCCTAATATGCCTGTCCTGTATTGTATATAATGCTCACTATCAAACCCTATATACTCCACTCATATGGATACCATCATGCCCTCCAAAACCCTTTTCTGCATATGTTGTAAAAACAAAGGTATACATTTCTATATCATAGAAGATTTCCATATATATCACTATGGGTTTTCTATAAATCTTTCATGCAAGCTGAATATTAAATCATCATGAAAATACTGCGGCACACACAATTTCACTAATAATTTGTTTGTGCAAAGGTTCTTGACAACCAAACTTCAGTGCAAAATCTTCCATGGTGAAAGCTAGTGATGCACCTATTGACAAGCAGGATTTGTCCATGTGTACACACTGTATAGTAAAAACATTGGTTATTTCCACACCAAAAGACTTCTGGAACTTTTTACATGTATCAACTTGTCAATTTTGACTATTGAAGGGATTAGTCACTCCATGATCATTCACCATCTGGAATCTCCTGGTGTCAAATAGCAACCTTAGGATTTTTGAACATTTTAATTGCTGCAGACTGTGATGACTGTGTGATGCACTGAAAAACCCTGCCACATTAGGCATCTAGACTCGATTATCTGGGTTTAGAATCTGGTGATTTAGTAAGCTAAACTACATTAAAGTGCAGCTGTAGAGCCTTAACAATCTGGGTCATGCTGATATAGAATCTACATCAGACACATACACAGTGTGCTGACAGACACAGTACAGAAGAGTGTCTGGTAGAAAATCACTATGAAGTGCAAGAACTGCTAAAAATCAAATCAACACCACAATCAGGGAGACATAAACATTCTACAACATAATTATGAATAAGTCTGGCAGCTTTACAAATCTGCAGGCAATATAGGATGTTTTCAGTACAACATAACTTCCACTTCAAACTAACCAACAGTAAATAAGGAAAGAATGCAAACTTATGTGACTGTGTCAAGTATCCTGAATAATGCAAAGATACACTATATTGTCAAAAGTATTGGGACACCTGCCTTTACACGCACATGAAAGGAGTTGTAAAGGCAGAAGGTTTTTTTATCGTAATGCATTCTCTATGCATTAAGATAAAAAAAAAAAAAAAAAGCCTTTTGTGTGCAGCAGCCTCCCCGGCACCCCCTATTACTTACCTAAACCCTACCTCTGTCCAGCGATGTCCACAAGTCCCTCGGCCGTTCAGGACTCTCCCTCCTGATTGGCTGAGACACAGTAGTGGCGCCATTGGCTCCCACGACTGTCAATCAAAGTCAGTTATCCAATCAGGAGAGAGAGGAGGTGGGGCCAAACCACAGCTCCGTGTCTGAATGGATACATGGAGCTGCAGCTCGGCTTGGGTGCCCCCATAGCAAACTGCCTGCTTTAGGGGCACTCGACAGGAGGGAGGGGCCAGGAGCAGCAAAGAGGGACCCGAGAAGAGGAGCATCCAGGCTGCCCTATGCAAAACCAACTGCACAGAGGTGGAAAGTATACCATGTTTGTTATTTAACCACTTCCCGACCACCCGCCGCCTTTTTACTGCGGCAGGGTGGCTCTCCTGCGCAAACCGATGTAGACTGCCCTCACTCGTCAGCGGGGAAGCCGAAGAACTGGTAAGGCAGCTCTGATTGCCGCCTGACACCCGTGATCGCTTCCCACTGAGAGAGAAGGACGGTCGGCTGTTGTAAACACAGCCAACCGTTCTTCTCCCTGAAATGATCACAGAGCTCATGTGATCCTTCTATATAGGATCACATGTCTCTATGGTCATTTCACAAGCCACACGCCCCCAATAGTTAGAATCACTCCCCTAGGCTCACATTTAACCCATTGATCACCCAAAGGGTTAACCCTTTACCTGCCAGTGTCATTATTACAGTAACAATGCATATTTTTAGCACTGATTACTGTAGTAATGTCACTGGTACCCCCAAAATGTGTAAAAAATGTCACTTAGGGGCCCAATCTGTCCACCGCAATGTCGCATTCCCGCAGAAAAAATCACAGATCGCCACTATTACTAGTAAAAAAAAAAAAACAATAAAAATGACATAAATCTTTCCCGTTGTTAGTAGATTATTGTGATTTTCTTTTACCAAAAATATGTAGCAGAAAACAAATTGGCCTAAAACGTTAAAAAATTTTGATTTTTTTTTTTTTTTTTTTTTTGAGAATGTCATATAGCAGAATGTGAAAAATATTTTTTTTCTCAAATTGTCGCTCTTTTTTTGTTTATAGCGCAAAAAATAAAAAATCGCACAGGTGATCAAATGCCACCAAAAGAAAGCTATTTGTGGAAAAAAAAAGGACATCAACTTTATTTGGGTACAGCGTCGCACGCAGTAGTCCGTTAAAGTAACGCAGTGCTGAATCGCAAAAATAAGGCCTGGTCATTAAGGGGGCAAATCTTTCCAGTCTTAAAGTGGTTAAAAAAAAAAAAAAACACGAGACTTTACAATCACTTGAACTTTGGTGGCATCCCAGTCTTAATCCGTAGAGTTCAATATTGAGTTGCCCCACCCTTTGCAGCTACAGTAGGGGAAATAATTATTCGATTCCCTGTAGATTTTGTAAGTTTGCCCATTTAAGAAGAAATTAAGGATCTATAATTTTTATCATAGGCATATTTTAAATGATAGACAGAATATCAATCAAATATCCAGAAAAAAAAAACATAAAACTAACGCTATAAATTAAGTTGCAGTTCAGTGAGTAAAATAAATATTTGATCCCCAAGAAAAACATGACTTAGTACTTGGTGGTAAAGTGAAAGGTGACGTCAACAAGATAGATCAGTGGGTTGGGTGCAGGTATTTATGGAGCAAGACTCCTCCTGCAAATTCAGGCTGACCTGTGGACAGTCTTCCTATTTTTACTTGAAGTCTCTTGAAGTTTACTTGAAGATACCATCATGCCCTCCAAAACCCTTTTCTGCAAAGGTTGTAAAAACAAAGATATATATTTCCAGATCATAGAAGATTTCTATAGCACTATGAGTTTTCTATAAAAACAAATTGGCCTAAAATGTTAAAAAAAAAATAAAAAATTGGAGAGAGAGGGATGGAGAAAGAGGGAAAGAAAGAGGGATGGAGAGAGAGAGAGAGAGAGAGAGAGAGGGGGGGGGGGGGAAAGAGGGAATGGAGAGAGAGGGGGGGAAAGAAAGAGGG
>NC_138768.1:372075585-372155585 GCF_965119305.1 Pelophylax lessonae
ATAGAGAGAGAGAGAGGGATAGAAAGAGGGATGGAGAGAGAGAGAGGGAGGGGGGAGAAAGAGACATGGAGAGAGAGAATAAAAGAAAGAGGGATGGAGAGAGAGAGGGGGAAAGAAAGAGGGATGGAGAGAGAGAGAGAGGGATGGAGAAAGAGGGATGGAGAGAGAGAGAGAGGGGGAAAGAAAGAGGGATGGAGAAAGAGGGATGGAGAGAGAGGGATGGAGAAAGAGGGATGGAGAAAGAGGGATGGAGAAAGAGGGATGGAGAAAGAGGGATGGAGAAAGAGGGATGGAGAGAGAGAGAGAGGGGGAAAGAAAGAGGGATGGAGAAAGAGGGATGGAGAGAGAGGGATGGAGAAAGAGGGATGGAGAAAGAGGGATGGAGAAAGAGGGATGGAGAAAGAGGGATGGAGAGAGAGAGAGAGGGGGAAAGAAAGAGGGATGGAGAAAGAGGGATGGAGAGAGAGGGATGGAGAAAGAGGGATGGAGAGAGAGGGGGAAAGAAAGAGGGATGGAGAGAGAGGGGGAAAGAAAGAGGGATGGAGAGAGAGGGATGGAGAAAGAGGGATGGAGAGAGAGAGGGAAAGGGAGAGGGGGGAAGAGGGAGGGAGGGAGAGAGGGATGGAGAGAGGGGGGAGAGGGAGAGAGAAAGGGAAAGAAAGAGGGATGGAAGGAGAGAGAAAGAAAGAGACAGTGAGGGAGGAAAGAAGGCACTTTTAGCCATTTTTAAACATATTGGAGCATAACGCGCTTCTCCTTCCTCACCTCCGTTTGCAGCTCCATGCCACTTCACAGAAAGCCTGCTGAAAGTAATGGGCAATGCACCCATTGGCTGAGAGGCAAGGAAGGCGGTGCAGCCCGCCTCCTGCTCAGCCAATAGGTAGCTGAGTCTCAGCCCAGCCAGCTTCCTATGGGGGGGGGGGGACATCAGTACTAACCAGGAAGCAAAGCCTGGCTGCACTGTCTCCGGCTCATAGAGGAAAGGGCAAGCTGAGTGCTGCAGCATTTTTATAAGAGAATCGGACCGGCCCGATCTTCGCTTGCACCGGTTCAGCGAACTTGTAAAATGTTAGTAACAGGTTCGCACGAACCGGTGCGAACCAGCTAAATCCCACCACTGGGTCTAAGCCTAGGTTCACTAGGAGGATGCGGCAATGTTTAGTGAATTGTGATGTATTAAGCGGTTTACTTGGGAATGGTAGCAGCAGGCTATCCTTGGGTTTGTCTGCTGACTGCGCCATGAGTTGGTCTAGGACTGCTACCTTGCAACAAGCAAGTATGGGTCTCAAAAAACCTAATATCGGTGCGACCTCCAGTCTGCTGTGTCTTGCAGACGTCTAGGTGCAACCAGAAATGGTCGGGGTATCTGATTAACTGTTTAATCAGGAGAATATGGGACTTAGTACCAGTATATGTAAATTTTCCTGGTCTTAAGAGCCCATAGAAGGCCAGATATATGACTGCCTTGAGGATCAGGCTAGGTAGTAGCCCAAAGGGGGACCTGGTAAGCATATCAGACATGTTGCGGAATATATGCCTGGTAATAGGGAGCCTGCTGGCTGAGGCAGAGGGGACTTCTGAATCCCCTTTAATATGGCCTTAATGAGATGTGCTGAAAAAACAGAGGGCCTATCGGGGTGCAGTAAGGATGCAAAGTGCTGAATTCCTGCCAGACATGTCTTAATGGTGTTGCGACAAAACTTGAAATGGGAGTGGCCGCAGGCTACAAAAGCCAGAAGGTATTGAATGTTGTAGTAATTTAGACTGGGATACTGAGACTGGAACAACTGGAAAGTATTTCGAGCCGTATTGTACGCCTTTCTTGTGGGGAAAACTACAGTGTTACCCTTCCATTAGTGACCCCACACCTGTGCTGCAGAAACTATAGGGTAAATTTCAAAAAGTGATGACGTTTGTGCAAGCCTGGGAATTGCCAGACTTTCTTCTGACCACGGTCCTGCTAACCAGTGAGTGCCAAACATTGCTGCATAGCCTTGTGTGGCTGCAGCATCAGTAATAACTTGGGCAGATGACACTGACACTGCAGGAATGAACATGGCTATGCAGTTCCAACGCTGAAGGAACTCGTCCCACATGTAAATCAGATAAGGCCGCGGGATCTAGTTTGATCTGAGAATCACAGTCGAGGGCTGTGGGTAACAATGCCAGCAACCTAGAAATTAAGGACCTACCTTGCGGAATAATTCTCATTTTTGCATACCCAGCAGTGATTGCAGTTCCTTCCTGGTACAGGCTTAGGAGATCATAAATGGATGGATATGGTCTCTAATTCTAGCTAATTTGTCCGCAGGCAGACTAGCCTACATGGACTGGGTGTCTAGCGTAATCGCCAGAAGGGTGAGTGCAATAGCAGGGACCACAACTTCTTAGCTGACACTGGGACGTTAAGTGCAGAAAAAAGTGCCATGAGCTTCTGTAGATCAGTAGGGGCTTGTTAAGGACTTTCAATAAGAAGGTAATCATCTAGATAGTGAATGACCCTCTGACAGTGTGCTTCATGCACCAGAATCCAATTTAGTGTCCGCACAAAGGTATCAGCCAGGGGCTACTTTTGGACCCGAAAGTAAGTTTGGTAGCAAAATAATACAGACCTCTTCACTCGATACTGTCAGAGGGAAGCCAATATTGGGAGAAGCTTGAAGGCATCAGAAATGTCAGCTTTAGACAGCCATGCGTACTGATAATGTACTGGATAGGCTGATCAACTGATGTATATTTGAGTGGAAATTACTCAGATGGGATCAAGGAATTAAGACTAGGGATGTGAGAAGAATGAGGCGCTGACAAATCATAAATTAAACATAATTTATTGGAGAATTTACCCCTAACCAGACCAACCCGTTTAACTCCAGTTGTGGAATGGTGGTGTCATGAAAGGCCCTATGATAAAAGCTCTCTCTAGTTCAGCTTGGAGTAAAAACCACTGCCTCCATATCCGTAGCTGTCGACAGTAGAATCTTACACTCAATAGTGGATTGTGGTAATGAAATGAACCCAGTGTGGAACCCCTGCATGAAATCATCTACCAAAAACGGACTTAAAGTGGGGAGAAGGGTGAGTAGTCGGGCTTGAATCCTGCAGGAATGCAAGGGAACGGCGTTCCTGTACTTTTTCCACAGCAGGAATGCTGTTCCTATTAGCAGCTGTGTCTTGCAGGACTGACTGTCACTGGCCTTTGTATGTGAGCGGTCTGTGGTATCTGTGTGTGTGAAGAACAGAGCCGCTCAGCCGCCACTAGAGGAAGTAGAGCCGATGCTTCCTGTATAGCACCGACTCCTGTCACAGGTGGAGTGGTACCAAATGTACTCCACCTGTGACAGGAGCGATATAAGAAGCATTGGCTCTGCTCTCTACTGCAGCCACATGCTTTCTCTAGCGCCGGCTCCTGTCACAGGTTTACACTGATGCCCGGGGATGGACGGTGGGTCGGGAACCATCCAGCAGTACCCACCAGCAGTATTAGCCAGTAGTACCCACCAATAGTACCAGCCAGCAGTACCAGCCAGTAAAACCAGCCAGTAAAACCAGCCAGCAGTACCCAACAACAGTACTCACCAGCATTACCCACTAACAGTACCAGCCAGCAGTACCCACCAACAGTACCAGTCAGCAATACCCACCAGCAGTACCAGCCAGTAAAACCAACCAGCAGCACCTGCCAGCAGTACCAGCCAGCATTACCCACCAACAGTACCAGCCAGAATTACCCACCAACAGTACCAGCCATCATTACCCGCCAGCAGTATCCACCAGCAGCACCAGCCAGCAGTAACAGCCAAAAGTACCCGTCAGCAGTGCCAGCCAGTAAAACCAACCAGCAGCACCTGCCAGGAGTACCAGCCAGCATTACCCACCAACAGTACCAGCCAGCATTACCCACTAACAGTACCAGCCAGCATTACCCACCAACAGTACCAGCCAGCAGTAAGCGGCAGCAGTACCAGCCAATAGTACCCGTCAGCAGTACCAGCCAGTAAAACCGGCCAGTAGTACCAGCCAGTAGCACCAGCCAGCAGTACCCACCAATAGTATTAACCAGTAGTACCTGCCAGTAGCACCAGAAGTAGCCATCAGTACCCACCAGCAGTACCAGCCAGTAGTACCCGCCAGCAGTACCCATCAGCAGTACTAGCCAGTAGTACCAGCCAGCAGTACCCACCAACAGTGCCAGCCAGCAGTACCCGCCAGCAGTACCCACCAGCACCTGCCAGCAGTACCCACCAACAGTACCAGCCAGCAGTACCCACCAGCCGCACTTTTCAGCAGTACCCACCAGCAGTACCCAGCAGCAGTACTCACCAGCAGCGGCAGCACCCATCAGCAGCACCTGCCAGCAGTATTCACCAACAGTACCAGCCAGCAGTATCCACCAGCAGTACCCCCCAGCAGTACCCACCAGCAGTACCAGCCCTGGAGGACAGCCAGAAGCAGCCATCAGCCAAACCTGTCTGGGGGACAGCAGCAGCCAGCGATACCTACAGGAAGACTGAGGAAGAAGTGAAGATTGAGGTCAGTTGAGTTGCAGGTAAACCGCAGTGCATACGTGTGAAAACAGCTTTAGGCCCCTTTCACACGATCGGTTTGATCGGGTCCGCCTGTCTGTTTTTCAGGTGGACCCAGTCGAACCCTCCACTCACCTCTATAGAGTTTCAGATGTCCGTTTACACCTGCCTATCTCCAATCCAATCCACTTAAAAAAACAGCAGTGAATCCATCCCCATCTGTCAGGGCGGATCGGATCAGAGGGCCCATAGAGTAGAGCGGGCTGTGTCCGTGTCTGCTCTACATATGCTGAGTGGACATGGACCTGTCATCTGCCTGCTCCGCTCATTGTGGCCTGCGACCGGTTACCAAGCCGCTAAAGTGGCCCTCGCTCCTCAAAAGGTTGGGCACCCCTGCTACATAGGCAGGAGTCCCGGATGGAGAGGTGCGCTGTAGCAGCCTTCCCTCTTACTTTCTCCATGGTGTGTGGTGGAGGGAAGGAATCCCGGAACAGAGAGGTGTTTAGTACTGTAGCTGGAGACCAACAGGGAAATCACAAAGACCTCCCATGAAGTTGATAAAAGTGTTAAGACTGATGCCACTGTTGCGGCTGGCCTTAACACTTTTATCACTGTGGTTGGCAGGTCTCACTATTCTTCCCTACCTCCAACGTGCTGAGAGCATGGCATCAATACTAGGCTTTATTGCTGCGTAAACTAGCACCAATACAAATCTTTATTACTGCATAAGCTAGCACCAATACTAGAATTTATTACTGCGTAAACTGGCACCAATACTAGGGGTTATTACTGTGTATACTAGCACCAATACTAGGGGTTATTACTGCGTAAAATGGCATCAATACTAGGCTTTATTACTGCATAAACTGGCATCATAACTAGGCTTTATTACTGCGTAAACCGACCTAGTGGATTATCCTGAGACAAATAATTTATTGTATAAAAACATGGTGAGTATTATTCTCACAAAGTTGCAAATCTCAGCATCTTCCATCCAAATGTATCAACATGTACAAATACAACAGAAACTGAAGACCCCCATGGGCTGAGGCCTTTCGAGGAATGACCAAAATACTTATTTATTTATTTTATTTCAGGTACTTATATAGTGCTGTCAATTTACGCAGAGCTTTACATATACATTGTACATTCACCTCAGTCCCTGCCCTCAAGGAGCTTCAGTCTAAGGTCCCTAACTCACATACATACACAGTAGGGCCAATTTTTTTTATACAGGATCCAAATAACCTACCAGCATGTCTTTGGAGTGTGGGAGGAAAACCGGAGTACCCGGAGGAAACCCACGCAGGCACAAGGAGAACATGCAAACTCGAGGCAGGTAGTGTCGTGGTTGGGATTTGAACCATCGACCCTCTTGCTGCTAGGTGAAAGTGATAACCACTACACCACTGTGCATATAAGGTATATTATATATATACACAAGTGCCGGTTCACATTTGTGCGATGCGGGAACACTGCGAATATACAGCGTGTTCCCCCATCGCATCTGCCCAACAGGCAGTTCACACTGCCGTATGCGATACGCTGGGGGTGTCAATTAAAAGTTAACGACACCCCCAGATCAGATCGCATATCACAGTGCGATCTGAAAGTTCGCACAGAATCGGATCGCACTGGTGTGAACCACCATGCGATCCGATTCTGCTGCGGACAAAAAAAAGGGTCCTGTGCGTGTTTTAGTGCGATTGCGGTGCGAATTCAGCCATACAAACTGTATGGCTGAATTTGCACCGCACAGACATCGCATGTAATTTTAGGAGCAGTGCGCTCATAATTACATGCGATCTCTGATCGCACAAATATGAACCGGCACTAAGATATATAGATAAGTGAGATGCAGATGTGTAAATATGATGTATAAACATCGTAAGTAACGAAAAATGAAATCATATGAAAATACTGACGTATTCATAATTTGATAAACGCTTAGTAAAGACTTCACGGAGGTTGAATGGATAGCATTAAAAGGCGAATGAGAAGAAATCCTTTTGCAAAAAAGCACAATATTTTCAGAACATACCGATGCTGAAACGAAACCAGTGAAATGCAAGAGTACCAGGAATGAAGCAATTCAATAGTAGTGACCTAGGAAAAATCGTGGCAAAACCAGTGTCCAATTCAGGGAAAATTCAAAATTTTCGTACAAAAATCGTGTGTACTACCATGGTGTAGGAACCCTCGTGGCAGTATCGCCGTCCTGATGTCCTGATTGTCAGATTGAGTTACCAGCAGCACATGTATAGAACTGGCCATGGTGTGCTCTCATGCTTACTGTGGTCGGTTTTTAATAGGAAAGCAGAGGGACTGGCAGGAACACCGGGAATTTCATACAAAGGAAGCAATACAAAGAGAATAGGATACTTTTTTCATACATGTATCAGCAATATAAAATGTTGAGTTTACATATTGTTTAACCACTTCCATACAGAGCAGTTACACCCCCTTCCTGTCCAGACCACGTTTTAGCTTTCAGCGCTCTCACACTTTGAATGATAATTACTCATACAACGCTGTACCCAATCAAATTTTTTATAATTTTTTTTTCACACAAATAGAGCTTTCTTTTGGTAGTATTTAATCACAAAGAGCGAAAATTTTGAAAAAAAAAACATTTTGTTTTAGTTTCTATTATACAATTTTGCAAATAAGTCTTTTTTTCACATAAATTTGGGCCAAAATTTATACTTCTACATATCTTTGGTAAAAATAACCCAAATTAGTGGTTATTATTTAGTCTGTGTGAAAGTTTTATATAGTCTACAAACTATGGTGCCAATCATTGAAAATTGATCACACCTGATGTACCGACGGCCTATCTAATTTCTTGAGGCCCTGAAATGTCAGGACAGTACAAATACCCCCCAAATGACCCCTTTTTGGAAAGTAGACATTCCAGGGTATTTAGTAAGAGGCATGGTGAGTTTTTTGAAGTTGTAAATTTTTCCCACAATTCTTAGGAAAAATATATATTTTATATTGTATATTTATATTGTATATTATGACAAAATTGTCATAACAACAAGTTATTTCTCACAGACAGTATATGCATACTTGCAATTACGCCCCAAAATACATTCTGCTACTCCTCCTGAGTATGGCAATACCACATGTGAGACTTTTACACAGCCTGGCCACATAAAGAGGCCCAACATGCAAGGAGCACCATCAGGTGTTCTAGAAGCATAAATTACACATATAATTTCATTACAACCTATCACACTTTTGAAGGCCCTGGAGCACCAGGACAATGGAATTACCCACAAAATGACCCCATTTTGGAAAGAAAACACCCCAACACATAATCTAGGAGGCATGGGCTGCAGATAGGTACTTAGGTACTCTGATGGGCTGCAGACAGGTACTCAGGTACACTGATTGGTTTCAGCAAGGTACTTGGGTACTCTGATGAGCTTCAGAGAGGTACTTGGGTATTCTGATGGGCTAGAGACAGGTATTTGGGTATTCTGATGGGCTAGAGACAGGTATTTGGGATTTGATGGGGTGCAGATAGGTACTCGGGCACTCTGGGCTGGAGACAGGTACTCGGGTACTCCGATGACAGGTATTCGGGTACTTGAATACCTGTCACCAGCCCATCAGAGTACCCGAGTACCTGTCACCAGCCCATCAGAGTACCAGAGTACCTGCCACCAGCCCATCAGAGTACCTGTCACCAGCCCATCAGAGTACCAGAGTACCTGTTCACAGCCCATCAGAGTACCTGAGTACCTGTCACCAGCCC
This sequence comes from Pelophylax lessonae, assembly GCF_965119305.1. Classification (NCBI taxonomy): domain Eukaryota; kingdom Metazoa; phylum Chordata; class Amphibia; order Anura; family Ranidae; genus Pelophylax; species Pelophylax lessonae. The sequence goes on from NC_138768.1 coordinate 372,083,872, forward strand.
ATCAGAGTACCCGAGTACCTGTCATCAGAGTACCTGGTGGGGTACTCCGATGACAGATACTCGGGTACTTTGATGACAGGTACTCGGGTACTCTGATGGGCTGGTGAGAGGTACTTGGGTACTCTGATGACGGGTACTCGGGTACTTTAAGTACCTGCCATCGGAGTACCCGAGTACCTGTCATTGGAGTACCCGTATACCTGTCACCAGCCCATCAGAGTACCCGAGTACCTGTCACCAGCCCATCAGAGTACCTGATGGGCTGGTGACAGGTACTCGGGTACTTTGATGGGCTGGTGACAGGTACTTTGATGGGCTAGTGACAGGTCCTCTTTATTGGGGGGGGCAATCAGTGTGTTTTGGGGTGCACTATAATGGGTAACTAGCTGTTACCACAATCTCCTCCTCATACAGGATCAGTGTGGGAGGAGGAGAACACGGTAACAGCTAGTTACCGTGTTCTGTGTTGACATTCTGTGACCGGCTGTCATTGACAGCCGGTCACGTGGTAAAAGCCAATTTCATTGGCTCTTTATCTAGATCGGGGATGGGCTTTGTCCGAGGGACGAGCCCCGTCCCCAATCGCCGCGCTGCGCGCCCCCGGGGGCACACTGCGAAGAGAACGTGCAGCTCTCGCTGGAGCTGCTCATGTGATTGTCATGTGATTGGACACAGCCGATCACATGGTAAACAGCCAATTTCAGTTTCATTGGCTGTTTACCTTGATCGGGGATGGGCTCTGTCTGAGGGACCAGCCTCGTTCCTGATCCCGGGGGCGCGCAGTAGCGGCGAGAGCGGGCGGTCGTCATATGACGGCCGCCCGGATCGAGGAGCCCTTCCTGCCAGCGTCATTTTACAATGGCCCGGTATGGAAGTGGTTAACCTGATAATCTATTTACATTCTGTCATGTAGGTTTGGTTCAATGTGCTTTTTACTTAAATAAGGACACTGGCGTTGATTTTAAAAAACATTTAGGTAAAGTAAAGCTGTTCACCAGCAATCAGATTTCTGTTATCATTAGGCCTCATGCACACTGGATAGTTTTGCAGCTTCTCCTAGGGGCGTCTGGCATTTTTTTTTTTCACGTCTCCAAACTCCCGTGCATGTTAGCCTATGTGCCGATGCACACAGACATTTAGCAGCGTTTAGTGGCAGAGGCTTTTAGAGGCAGGAAAAAAAAAAAAAACGACTGCCAGTGAGTCCAGGAGCAGCAGTTTTGGCAGAAAAAAACGATTGACATTGCTAAACGTATCTAAACGCTGCTAAACACTAGCGCTTGAGCGTTAATGTATTTCAATGGCCAAAATAAATTATTATTCTGGCCTATGAAATAAATCAATGACCAAGTTCTTGATGCGTGTAAATGTGCGTAAAAGCTTTAGACACTTTAACAAGCATCAGTCTTTTTGCCAAAACGCTGCTGCCAGAAGAAAAGGCTTATAGGAGAGTTTGTGTTGCGTTGAGGCCTTATTGTAAAAAAAAAAAAAAAAAAAAAGCCTAGACAATGAAAGGAAGCATTTGTTTGGTTGTACTGTATAACACTCCTTTCCTCCTGTTTTTTGAAAGACTATGTCAAGAAAAAAATTAATTAAAAAAAACATTCAGTACATCTCTGCAATACATGCACATTTCCCCCTGCTTTATCCATTTAAACATGCTACAAATACAGAAAAATACCTGTAGATGTGCCAGAAACAGAGAGTACTCCTACCTTCCTGTTTGACCTGACAACACAGTGTATTTTAACCTCTGAAACCATAAGCATGTGGTGTCAGCCCTGCCTACTTCATGTTTAAAGAGGAAGTAAAGTCAAAAAAAAAAAAAACGAGAAAAAAAAAAGCCCTGTAAAGAGAGAGGCATAATGAGCTAGTATGCATCGCAAACTAGCTCATTATGTAGTACTTACCTTAAAACGAAGCCCACCGCCACCTCAGCGACAGGACGGCGACATGTCCTGCCGTCCCGCTTCCGGGTTCGCGTCCTCCGGCCATCTGATTGGCCGGAGGCGTGATTACATCACTCCTGCGCATGCGCGCGGGAGCCGCCGTTCACGGCACTGAGCTCTGAAGGAACGGCACGGGTGGCCGTTCCCTCAGAGCGCCTGCGCTGATGACGTCATCGGCAGTTTGCGCTGTAAATATCTCCTAAACGGTGCAAGTTTGGGAGATATTTATAGCACCTATAGGTAAGCCTTAATATAGGCTTACCTATAGGTAAAAGTTATACAAGAGGGTTTACAACCTCTTTAAAGCATTACAAAGAACACTGGCAACATGACCACTCCTTGTACACCAGCAAAGTGCACAGGAAGTGTTCAGCTCACAAGATTTCTGGCAAAATCAACAGGTATTTTGGCACTTATCCAACTGATAAAACAAAATGCTCTTTAATGGTATAGTACTGATTAAAAGGGAGTAAAAAAAGAGATTTTCATTGCTAGATCTTACATACAATTTTATTTGTCGCTGTGTAGTTTACCTTACCAGAAGAACCATGGGCTTTTTCCACGTGGTTAGTCCTATAATCCCTGACAAAATAACCTGCAATACAAATAATATTTGCAGTTAGGATCAGTACTGTGCAAAGCTTGAAAAATATTAATTTTAAAAGGCGATTCCAAAAAAAAAAAAAAAAAAAACACAAACCACAAAGATTTTGGTATGGAAAGATTTCCCTTCAATACCTGTCCTTGAGACGCTAAAAGAAGTTAGGGCATTCACCTCTTAGACAGTTGTCACCAGAACAGGTGCTCCTATCAGATTTCCCCTCACCACTAAAGCGGCAACACACAATCAGATTATTGGATTAAAACAAAAAAAAAAAAAAAAAAAAAAATCGCTTTCGGATTGGTCATACCATAATCTGATTGTTAGTACACAGCTTCAATAACCGAAGGGACATACAGGAAAACTTTTCTTGGAACACAGCCTAGCCAATGACAATCGTTTAATCAGTACAGTATTCATCCCCTAAAAATCAATAGACAAAGACAACGCATGATTGGAAACACGAAAATAACCTGGAAAGACATGGGAGAACTTAAGCAATGTTTGTACCGCGAAAATGCTCCAACATATGACCAGAAAATCATTTGCAGGCCATCACAATGTTTCTCACCAATAAAATTACAGTTAATATTATTGTAGTTATGTTCTATGAAAGTTTGATAGTATTATATTTATTATACAATGTTGTGTGCAATTTTGTTGTATGGCAAGAAATCCAATTATGTGTTTTTGTATTAAGTTTGCCATGAAAAATTGAAAATCAAAATTTTAAAAGTTAGTTCACCTTTTGTCAAAAAAATAATAAATGCACCCTTTTTTCTTGAAGGAGAAAATATGTGCATGAATTTTTTGTTTCTGGACCAACATTGCATTAATCTCCTGCAGATATTAGTATGATGCACCAAAAAAAGGAACGTTAAAGTCGTTTGTTTATCTGAGCGTGTGTACGCCCCATTATTCTGTAACAACTAAAAAAATTTAGAATTTTCTATATGCCTTTCTTTCTTTCTTTCTTTCTTTCTTTCTTTCTTTCTTTTCTTTCTTTCTTTCTTTCTGATAATGATCCCCAAGACAAATGGGGGGGGGGGGTGCATCTACCTAGGCAGGACACAGCTAGCAATAAAAGGGTTCTAATCCAAATGGCCCATTTTCACTAGGTACCTTATCCATTCAAATCCTCCCAGGTATCTCATGTCTAGGACCAGATTTCATTTAGGTGCCCTAAAAGGTTACTTTTCATATTGTGAGCGCCATGACTACAACCACACAATTCTATATATAACTAAGTGCATGTAATAAAATATCAGCTTTCTATAATCACTGAACAAATGGGATCAGGCCTTTTAGCTTTGGGCAGAGTGGGAAAGAGTTGTAATTACTGTCTGTGTCTCTACGAGGATAAACTGAGAGATCTCCCTAATGGCAATTTAAACAATAGTATTCAAATTTCACAGAGGTTAAAACTCGTCCCCATAATGTCCAAAACAAAACAAAAAAAAAAAAAATAGGTTGACTTTAAATTGCATCTAAAACTTTATTTTTATTTATAGTTTTGGATAGGTTGGTGAAGAGTTAGAACTGCTGCTGTGGTTTGTGTATCTTCAGGACAGGAAGTGTAGAGAAATCTCCCAAATGGGACACAGGATCTGTAGGAGGAGTTCTCTCCTCTGCTGCTGACTGCGGAGACAAGGTGGGGACAGAGACAAGCTGCAGGAGAGGTGCGAGGGCCACATAAAATGACCTGGCAGGCCAGATTAAGGCTGGCCATACACTATACAATTTTCTTATTCAATTTCCTTTAGATTTACCTTAAACTATGTAGTACAAGGGCCTGCCTGACTGCATACAAATTGAAAGTGTTTAGGTTTGACCCTATATTACATGGTTTTGGTAAATCTAAAGGAAAGTTGAACAAGAAAATTGTATAGTGTATGGCCAGCCTTAGTCTAGGGACCTTGTGTTTGACACATTTGAACTATGTTGTACAAGCGCCTACCTGTTTGGATACAGAGTAATTGGATAGTTTTGGCAAGTCTTCCTGGTATATAGTTTTGGTTAATCTAAAAATTATTGTACAGTCAGATTGTAATGTGTGTGTGATTACCTTTAATCTGATTTAAATTTGTCCAAAAGGGGATTCCTCAATCCATATCGTTTGTGTGGATGGAGGATTATGTTTGTTTTGTTTTTGTTCAGCCCACTTGCTAAACTAAAAAAACCTAACAGTGTATGGGCAGTTTAAGATGGACTTTAAGGCTCGGTTCACATTTATGCGATGCGGGAAGGCTGAGAATTCGCAGCCTGTTCCCGCATCGCACACGCACCCCCGGCAGTTCACACTGCCATATGCGATACGCTGGGGGTGTCAATGTAATCTTAACGACACCCCCAGTTTGATCGCATATCGCAGTGCGATCGTGCAGTTCGCACAGGATCGGATCACACAAGTGTGAACCGCTGTGCGATCCGATCCTGATGCGGCTGCAAAAATGCCTCCTGTGCGTGTTTGCTCCGGGTGCGATGCGAATTTAGCCATACAAACTGTATGGCTAAACTCGCACCGCACAGCTGATCGCATGTAATGTCGGAGCAGTGCGCTCCGACATTACATGCAAACCCGGCACTCGCAGAAGTGTGAACCGGGGCTAAAGCAGACCTGTCAGTGGAGGTCAGTTTGGGGATTGGAGTCCACTTGCAAGCATTTTACATGTGTCACCCTAAATATGGGTGTAACATGATCTAAAAGGTGGAGTTAGACTTGAATCTATTGGTGCCGAGAGTATGCAAACATGGGCCCTGGCGCCGAGACGCCACATATTTACATACCTATATGTAAACAAGCCTGTGCCAAGAGCGCACGTCCTGCACGCTCCAGGCACAGTTACCGGCGCCTAAAAGAAAGCTCGAGATCACAACTAACGATCACTGTGACAGCCCATCACGGCAGTCACTGATCATAAACCCCGCCCCACCACCGGGCATCAGAAATCCCTTAAAGGGCAGGCAGGCAGGCACCGGAGTTAAGGGCTTAAAGTGCATATATTTTTTTCAGACAGTTTAGGGAAGGATTAGAACTCCCATAAGGTTTTTATAGCTGTCTGTGCCCAAATGAGTATATTTACCCTCTCTATTTGTCCTGGTTGACCACTGTCACTGTTCTGTATAGCCCATCTGAATATATAGTGGGTATAGAAAAGAATCACCCCCTTTAAAATAATCACATTTTGTTGCTTAGCAGCCTGAAATAAAGACAGACACAGTTTTTGTTTTATCCAGCTGTATTTACTCAGTGTATCTTATAACATCCGAGTAAAAGGTATAACACCAACAAGTCAGAAGAAAATAAAACAAATTCAAAAACAGGATATAAAAGGAATAGGGGTGATGGCGCTGCCTATATAATTTAGATATAATAAAAATGTAATAAGCTGTGATGCAAAGTGCCTTAAGCTAAAAACAATAATGTGTAATGTTCAAACAATAATATATTCCATAAAAACTTCAATTAAGTGCAAGTGCAAGGTATAAAAGTGCCTGCAGAAAGATTGGAAAGTGACTGGTGCAATAATTGTATGAGCAATAAATAATATTTAACATGCAATATTAATGTGCTAACAAATATGGTGCTATATAAAGTGAGCTGTTCCACTCATACCACGTGTTGATATGGGGAATAAAAAAGTGCCAACAGAGCAAAAATAGAAAAAAGTTATTATTTTAAAAAAATACAGCTTGCAATGTCCAATAAGGAAAGATCCAGTAGAAAAGTCTATATCATGTGCGGTGACTTCAAAGGCAATAAAGGTGACAGCACTCGGAACAAACCGACACTCAGGTGAAAAGGTGACCCCGTGGTGGGTGGTAAGGTGCTGGGATTCCTTTGATAAAATTGCACACTTACCAGAGACACCCACCCCACACAGGGGTATAGAGCGGGTGTATTTATGGGTCTGGCAACCTAGCGGTATCCTCCTATCCCTGGGTGGAGGGCGTGTGCCGAGGATCAGGCTGGTCCTGGTGTGGATGTACCCTAGGATAGTCCCCTGTGTGCCTTCCTGCCTAGGTATGTTCCGAGGGATCCACTCAGCTCCACTCCCGATATTTAAACCTGTTTCTCCTGATCCTCATTCCTCATGTCTGCATTGGACATGACCCACATGATATAGACTTTTCTACTGGATCTTTCCTTATTGGACATTGCAAGCTGTATTTTTTTAAAATAATAACTTTTTTCTATTTTTGCTCTGTTGGCACTTTTTTATTCCCCATATCAACACGTGGTATGAGTGGAACAGCTCACTTTATATAGCACCATATTTTTTAGCACATTAATATTGCATGTTAAATATTATTTATTGCTCATACAATTATTGCACCAGTCACTTTCCAATCTTTCTGCAGGCACTTTTATACCTTGCACTTGCACTTAATTGAAGTTTTTATGGAATATATTATTGTTTGAATATTACACATTATTGTTTTTAGCTTAAGGCACTTTGCATCACAGCTTATTACATTTTTATTATATCTAAATTATATAGGCAGCGCCATCACCCCTATTCCTTTTATATCCAGTGCATAGTCTCCGGACTATCATCCAGGGAGGCTGCAGCCTATTTTTAGATATTTTTAGATATATCTATATATATATATATATATATATTTTATACATTTACTACATATTTTTTATTCATTTATTTATACACATTTTTTTCACTTAATTATTCACTTATCTATCCATTTAGTCCATAGCGCGGAAGTTCTTATTTTTCTTAAATTCAAAAACAGAATCACTGAGTGGGAAAAATAATCACCTCCCTCCTAAAAATGACTTGTAAACTCAATCAATCAGATGTAGCACCCTCCTAGGTAGGTGCTAGGAAGAAGCATGTGGGTGGCCCTGTCTGCATATCAGGGGGGCCTGACCATTTAGTTAGGCTGTCACATGCTTCCAGGTGTGACCTGTTGTGCCTGGGGAGTCTCCCCACTGTGTCCAATGAGGGATCCTATTGGACAGTGGAGGAAACCTAGCCAATAGCACAACAGGGCTTGTGGCTATCTCAGTGGGTGGAGTTTACTGCAATGCACCCAGGGATGGGATATAAGTCTGAGGGGAGCATGTGACAGGGCGTCTTTGGCGGGAAGCAGAGTTCCAGGAGGAGGGTGATGGCTGTCTCTCCTCCTGTCAGTGCGAGTGAGGGTGTCCTGGGCAGTAGAGGACGAAGGTTGAGCGGAGCTGCAGAGAGAGGGATCCAGAGTGCTGTGGACCGAATGGAGCTGCTGGGCAGAAGTTTCGGGGAAAAACAGTGTCGTGAGTACTAGAAACCGCCCAGCGGTCTGCCTGGGAGGGGGGACCACTCCAGAAGGTCAGAGGGATCGGGGAGCCAGCAAACCAGTAGAGAAGGCTTATAGAAAGAGGGTGTTGGTGCGGGCCCTGAAGTGTTTAGCAGCACAGCAGCAGTACAAGTAGCTACCTCAGCAAGGAGTGCTTAAGGGAGCTCAAAGAGGACTTCTTTAAGTAAGAAAGCAGTCCAAGGTCAATTTGGAGTCAACAAGCAGCAAACCAGCGTCAACCGGCGTTGAATGGCATTTAGCCATCGTCAAGTCAGCGCCAATCGGCATTTTCAGTTGTCCCTAGCAAATTTTGTATAGTTGAACCAAAGGAGTATCCCACTCATTCCCTTCTCCCATCCACGTTCTCAATAAATACAAAAAACCCAAAGATACTGGACTGGTCATTGTCTCAGTGCTCAAACTTGGAGAAACATGCACAAAGGTACTTTTGTTGCACCCGGTGACCCATATCCAGCAAAACGGCTGGGAATCCTGCTACACAGGTATAGCTAATCACCTTCTCGAAGTTATTTGACTCTAAACTGTGATCAGCTGTGGTCATTTGATTAGCTCAGCATGAAAAGAGCTTTCCTGGAGAATTTCAGTCCCTGGTAATGCAAAAGAAGCAAACAATCAACTATAAGTGGCAAGGCATTGTCAAAAGATCTCCAGGATTAAGTTGTGGACAGGCACAAGTCAGCAGATGAATACAAACAATGTCAAAGGCTTTATCTATGCCTAGCAGCACAGTGAAGTCTATTATTAAGAAGCAGAAGGTATTTGGTACAACACAGACACTCCCTGGATCAGGACATCACTCCAAACTGGATGAAAGAACCAGGAGGAAACTGGTCAGAGAGGCTACCAAGAGGCTTACAGCAACTCTGAAGCAGTTGAAGGAATTTATGACAAAGAATGATCATTGTGTGCATGTGAAAACAATATTACAAATTCTCCAGAAATGTGGCTTCTATGGGAGGGTTACAAGAAAAAAGCCACTCCTTCTGAAAGACCACATGCAGTCACAACGACGAGCTTTGCCAAAATGCACCTTGAAGATTTTGAGGCCACGTGGAAAATGGCGTTATGGTCAGATGAGACTAAAATCAAATTATTTGGCCTCAACATCAAACAATATAACTGGCGGAAATCCAATACAGCTCACTATCCAAATAACATCATTCCTACAGTAAAGCATGGAGGTGGTAATATCCTGTTATGGGGTGTTTCTCTGTAGCAGGCACTGAAGCACGTGTCATTATAGAAGGAAAAATGGATGGGGCAAAATACAGTCACATTCTCGAGGAAAATCTGCTGGCCTCTCTCAGAAAGTGGTCAATGGGAAGAAGGTTTTCCCTCCAGCATGAAAATGGCCCAAAGCACACAGCAAAAATTACCACACAGTGGTTGAAGGAGAAAAAGGTGAATGTCCTTGCATGGCCTAGTCAGAGCCCAGACTGAAACCCCATTGAAAATCTGTGGAATGACTTGAAGACTGCAGTCCACAAAGGGTCACCGTTACATTTAACTAAACTTGAGCAGTTCTGCAAAGAAGAGTGGGCAAATATTAAAAAAGTTAGGATGTGCAAAGTTAGTAGAGACATATCCCAACAGACTAAAGGCTGTAACAAATGCAAAAGGTGGTTCAACAAAATACTGACATAAGGGGGTGATCCTTTTTCCAACTCAGTGATTGTTTTTCAATGTATTTTTTTTCTGACGTGTTGGTGTTAAAATTCTTCACTTGGATGTTAATACAGCTGGATACAACAACAATTGTGCCTGTCTTCATTTCAGGCTGCAAAGCAACAAAATGTAACTACTTTAAAGGGGGTGATTCCTTTCTATACCCATTGTAGTGAAAGGTAAACTGACAGGGGCTTTAATCAGCTGAAACATGTACTGTACATACCTGTAAACCTGTTTGTTTTCCATCAATAATAGTTGGCCAAATGTATAAGAATGATAGTGTGCAGTGTTGTCCCAAATGATAATGCTATTAACCGAAGATAGTGATGTCAAGTTAAAGGTTTTATGGCGAACACAGCGATCTTTATCATTATGTGCAGATATTGATACCATACTAAAGTAAACACTTCCCACCCCACTGTCAGGACTGACTGTCCATTCCTCATAGTGATCAATGTGCTATGTTGACCACACTAACATCCACTATGGGCCTCTCCAACCACCAATCATTAGTTACTCTCAGTGACCCCAACAACAAAATAAAAGAAACAATGGGGAAAGTTGACCTGTAATCTAATTTTAACAATGACTCATGGGCATCAAAACAAAAAAAGCTCATGAGCTATTTTTCGTAATAAAAAGAAATGCTGAGAGGGTTCTTTTATAAATCAGCAGGACAGTTGTAGTTAACGACAGACGCTGGGGTCGCTATGCACAGTCACCTGTCTTATAATAAACTCACTTGTGGCATATCCTAGTATTCTATATTCTATGGATAGATAGAAAGACAGATGTCTGAGTGCATAGAAAGACACAGACGTATGGGTAGATAGACAGACAGTCAGATAGACAGAGTCAGATAGATGTATGGGTAGATAGACAGATAGATAGATAGATGGGTAGATAGACAGACAGACAGACAGAGACAGATAGATAGATCTGAACAAAATTATAAACGCAACACTTGTTTTTTCCCCCATTTTTCATGAGCTGAACTCAAAGATCTAAGACTTTTTCTATGTATACAAAAGGTCTATTTCTCTCAAATATTGGTCACAAATCTGTCTAAATCTGTTTTAGTGAGCACTTCTCCTTTGCCGAGATAATCCATCCACCTCAACGGTGTGGCATATCAAGATGCTGAATGATTATTGCACAGGTGTGCCTTAGGCTGGCCACAATAAAAGGCCACTCTAAAATGTGCAGTTTTATCACACAGTACAAGGCCACAGATGTCGCAAGTTTTGAGGGAGCGTGCAATTGGCATGCTGACTGCAGGAATGTCCACCAGAGATGTTGCCCTTGATTTGAATGTTCCTTTCTCTACCATAAGCCATCTCCAAAGGGGTTTCAGAGAATTTGGCAGTACATCCAACCGGCCTCACAACCACAGACCACGTGTAATCACACCGGCCCAGGACATCCAGCATCTTCACCTCCAAGATCGTCTGAGACCAGCCACCCATAATCTGCATAATCAAAGAGTTTCTGCACAAACTGTCAGAAACCATCTCAGGGAAGCTCATCTGCATGCTTGTCGTCCTCATCAGGGTCTCAACCTGACTGCAGTTCTTCGTTGTAACCGACTTGAGTGCGCAAATGCTCACATTCGATGGCATCTGGCACTTGAGAGGTGTTCTGTTCACGGATGAATCCCGGTTTTCACTGTACAGGGCAGATGGCAGACAGCGTGTATGGTGTCATGCAGACAAAGGAGTCAAAATATGGGTGACCAAAAACAGGTCTCATAAAGTGGCTCACCCCGCGCACAAAAGAACACAGTAGATAACAACACGGAATTATGAAGACGTAAAGTCTCAAAGCAGCTACTATACAAAAAGAACTGTTAACAAAGGTGTTGTAGAATATTTGATCAGAAAAAACAAACTATAACACTAGCAGCGCTAAATAAGAGGTCCATTGAATAAACAAGTGTCCTTAATGACTCATACAAAATGTATATATAGTACAGTCCATGCAGTAAGCACAATTCACCAGGGTAGGGGAGTGAAGGGTCTTGACTGTTCCTCCAAAAATGACACCACACTCTAGTGCTCCCCCCCTTTAGATGAAACACTCACCAGAAACTGGTGAATATAGAGCCTTAAATCCACCAATCAACGGGTGTGCTAATCACTGCTGGGCTGCTCCAAAATCCTCCTTCCTCCAGAGTTCCTCCACTCAAGGTTCATGTAATTGAACAAAGTGGGGGCGACAATAGTGTAATTCTGCAAACTTTATTAAAACTACACACAGTAAAACCCCTCTCCCCTCAAGATATCTACTCACAGGAGGGTAATGGAGTGAAGGCATAAAGGATCAAAATATGCACACTGGATGACCGATTCGAAACTCTCCTGCAATCCCATAGGAATCACGAATGGTGTCCTGTGCGAAATGTTCAGCGACCGCGCACATCAGCTCTGACGTTTCGTCCTCACGACTTCATCTGAGAGCCCCTCTGAGGGGCTGATGTGCGCGGTCGCTGAACATTTCGCACAGGACACCATTCGTGATTCCTATGGGATTGCAGGAGAGTTTCGAATCGGTCATCCAGTGTGCATATTTTGATCCTTTATGCCTTCACTCCATTACCCTCCTGTGAGTAGATATCTTGAGGGGAGAGGGGTTTTACTGTGTGTAGTTTTAATAAAGTTTGCAGAATTACACTATTGTCGCCCCCACTTTGTTCAATTACATGAACCTTGAGTGGAGGAACTCTGGAGGAAGGAGGATTTTGGAGCAGCCCAGCAGTGATTAGCACACCCGTTGATTGGTGGATTTAAGGCTCTATATTCACCAGTTTCTGGTGAGTGTTTCATCTAAAGGGGGGGAGCACTAGAGTGTGGTGTATGGTGTCATGTGGGTGAGCGATTTGCTGATGTCAATGTTGTGGATGGAGTGGCCCACGGTGGCGGTGGGGTTATGGCAGGCGTATGTTATGGACAACGAACACAGGTGCATTTTATTGAGATACCGTGACGAGATCCTGTTGCCCATTGTTGTGCCATTCAACCACGACCATCACCTAATGTTGCAGCATGATAATGCACGGCCCCATGTTGCAAGGATCTGTACACAATTCGTGGAAGCTGAAAACATCCCAGTTCTTGCATGGCCAGCATACTCACCAGACATGTCACCCATTGAGCATGTTTGGGATGCTATGGATCGGCGTATACGACAGCGTTTTCCAGGTCCTGCCAATATCCAGCAACTTCACACAGCCTTTGAAGAGGAGTGAACCAACATTCCACAGGCCACAATCAACAACCTGATCAACTCTATGTGAAGGAGATGTGTTGCACTGCGTGAGGCAAATGGTGGTCACACCAGATACTGACTTTTGGACCCCTTCGGTTTCCCCCAATACAGTAAAACTGCACATTTTAGAGTGGCATTTTACTGTGGTCAGCCTAAGGCACACCTGTGCAATAATCATGCTGTCTAATCGGCATCTTGATATGGCACACCTGTGAGGTGGATGGATTATCTCAGCAAAGGAGAAGTGCTCACTAACACAGATTTAGACAGATTTGTGAACAATATTTGAGAGAAATAGGCCTTTTGTGTACACAGAAAAAGTCTTAGATCTTTGAGTTCAGCTCATGAAAAATGGGGCCAAAAACAAAAGTGTTGCGTTTATAATTTTGTTCAGTGTAATTTCGAGGTGGGATACCTTTGCTGTGTAACAAATTCCTTTAGAAAGGAATACATCTGATGTGGCACTCCTTTGTTTCCACCAGACATTCATCAAAAACAAACATTGTGCCGATGCTTGTCCAAATATGGAATTAGACGGTGAACAATGAGGCACCATGTACACAGGACGTTAGAAAAAACGTGCTGCAAAACTAGTTCTGACGCCGGGAAAAAGCAGCTGTTAAACGTGCTTTCAGTAGCTTTTTCCATTGGCGTTATTGCACGTTTGGCCACGTTGCTTTTAGCAGCGTTTTTTCTGCCTCCATTCAAAATCAATGGTTCCCTATGGGAGCCTATTGGTTTGAATGGAAGTCGCACCGCAAGTCGGATCAGGAGAAGACAGCAAAAGAGCAGAAGACAAGAAGACCAGAGAGGGAGAAGACCAGAGCGGAGAAGTCCGGATGAAGATTTTTAATAAACTTTCCAAAACGTCTCCTGTCATTTACATACACTGCCTTTTATGGGGTGAATGGGTAGGGGTATCGTGTATCCCATACCCATTCACATAGGGAGGGGGTCCGGGACCTGGGGGGCCCCCTTGTTAAAGGGGGCTTCCAGATTCGGATGAGCCCCCTGCCCGCAGACCCCCACAACCACCGGCCAGGGTTGTGGGGAAGAGGCCCTTGTCCTCATCAACATGGGGGCAAGGTGCTTTGAGGTGGGGGGGTGCAGAGAGCCCCCTGCCCCAAAGCACCAACACCCCCACATGTTGAGGGCATGTGGCCTGGTATGGTCCAGGGGGGTGGGGGCGCTCGCTCATCCCCTCCCCCTTCCTGCCCTACCGGGCTGCATGCTCGGATAAGGGTCTGGTATGGATTTTGGGGGGGACCCCACGCCGTTTTTTCGGCGTGGGGCTACCCTCATATTCCATACCAGATCCAAAGGGCCTGGTTTGGAACCTGGGGGGGGACCCCCACGCAGTTTTTTTCCCATTTTTTGGCGTGCAGTTCCCCCTCAAGATTCTCACATCGCAAGTCGCGCCGCAAGTCGGATCATTCTGATCCGTCTTACGGTGCGACTTCCATTCAAATCAATAGGCTCCCATAGGGAACCATTGATTTTGAATGGAAGAAAAAAAAACGTATAACGTGGCTGAACGTACTTCATCACATTCGGTCGCGTTCGGTCCCGTTTTTGCGTTTGAAACGCCGGGAAACACACGTTCGAACGCAAATAATTGCGTTCCAAAAAACGTCCCTGAACTCAACTGCCTGCAAATGACTGTAAACGACGCTGTGTACATGGACAGATAAGATAAAATGTAGATGGGTTCAGGGGCTTCTGAAAAAAAAAACGCCCAACTGCTCCTAAAAGGCCATTTACAACGTCCCGTGTACACGGAGCCTAAGGGTTAATGTTTTGTTAATTTGCAGAATGGTGTATGACATTTTTTGTAATTTTGTATTTTTCTATATGTGTGTGTGTTGGTTGGGGATTCGTTATTGGAGTTAACAATCAGTATACACATAATGAGATGTAGTATACTGTAGTGTATTGTACACCTTATATAGAAATTGGGGAATGAGTATGATAGTTAATTATGGATATAAAGATCTCTAGATACTGTGCATAGGTGGAAGTGATGAGATAGAAATGGGGAAATTTTGGATGATGGGATACACCTATGTTTAGGGCTAGACTCACTGTGAGAAGGAAGATAAATGTTTGTCTACTAGAAATATTTTATTCTATCTTTTCATGTGACAACACTGAAGAAATTACACTTTGCTACAATGTAAAGTAGTGAGTGTACAGCTTGTATAACAGTGTAAATTTACTGTCCCCTCAAAATAACTCAACACACAGCCATTAATGCCTAAACCACTGGCAACAAAAGGGAGTACACCTCTAAGTGAAAACTTCCAAATTGCGCCCAAAGTGTCAATATTTTGTGTGGCCATCATTATTTTCCAGCACTGCCTTAACCCAGTTGGGCATGGAGTTCACCAGAGCTTCACAGGTTGCCATTGGGGTCCTCTTCCACTCCTCCATGACGACATCATGGAGCTGGTGGATGTTAGAGACCTTGTGCTCTTCCACCTTCCGTTTGAGGATGCCCCACAGATGCTCAATAGGGTTTAGGTCTGGAGACATGCTTGGCCAGTGCATCATTTTTACCCTCGGCTTCTTTAGCAAGGCAGTGGAGGGGTGTTTGGGGTCATTATCATGTTGGAATACTGCCCTGCGGCCCCAGTCTCTGAAGGGAGGGGATCATGCTCAGTATGTCACAGTACATGTTGGCATTCATGGTTCCCTCAATGAACTGTAGCTCCACAGTAACGGCAGCACTCTTGCAGCCCCAGACCATGATACTCACAACCACTATGATTGACTGTGGGCAAGACACACTTGTCTTTGTATTCCTCACCTGGTTGCCGCCACACTCACTTGACACCACTTGAACCAAATAAGTTTATCTTGGTCTCATCAGACCACAGGATATGGTTCCAGTAATCCATGTCCTTAGTCTGCTTGGCTTCAGCAAACTATTTGGGGGCTTTCTTGTGCATCATCTTTAGAAGAGGCTTCCTTCTGGAATGACAGTCATGCAGACCAATTTGATGCAGTGTGCGGCGTATGGTCTGAGCACTGACAGGCTGACCCCCCCCCCCCATCCCTTCAACCTCTGCAGCAATGCTGGCAGCACTCAAATGTCTATTTCCCAAGGACAACCTCTGGATATGATGCTGAGCATGTGCACTCAACTTCTTTGGTCCACCATGGAGAGGCCTGTTCTGAGTGGAACCTGTCCTGTTATACCGCTGTATGTTCCTAGCCACCATGCTGCAGCTCAGTTTCAGGGTCTTGGCAATCTCCTTATAGCATAGGCAATCTTTATGTAGACTCTTGTAGAGCAACAATTCTTTTTTCAGATCCTCAGAGAGTTCTTTGCCATGAGGTGCCATGTTGAACCTCCAGTGACCAGTATGAGAGAGTGAGAGTGATAACACCAAATTTAACACACCTGCTCCCCATTCGCACCTGAGACCTCATAACACTAACGAGTCACATGACACCGGGAAGGGAAAATGGCTAATTGGGCCCAATTTTAACATTTCCACTACATGTGTACTCACTTTTGTTGCCAGCGGTTTAGACATTAATGGCTGTGTGTTGAGTTATTTAGAGGAGAAATCAAATTTACACTGTTATACAAGCTGTACACTCACTACTTTATATTGTAGCAAAGTGTCATTTCTTCAGTGTTGTCACATGACATGAAAATATATAATAAATTATTTACAAAAATGTGAGATACTGGACAGACAGACAGACAGACAGACAGACAAACAGACAGACAGACAGACATCTAATAATAAAAAGGTAAATCTTTAGGTAGGGTGGCCTCCTATCTCCTGTGTGTATGCCTCCTCTGGATCATTGTTCTATGTGACCCATGGGCAGTGTGACAGGTCCTGTGTTTGCAGAAAGCAGTGAGGTTTTCAGGTGATTGTATAGAATGTAACAGATGTAAAGCTGCAACAATAATAGAGTATGTGTGTATGCCCGATATGTGTGTTGATGGTGTGATAGCCCTGAGGTGCCATATGCTGTGTGTCCTGACTAGCCCAGCACTGAGGTTCCATACACTGTGTTTGTCCTGACTAGCCCAGCACTGAGGTGTCATACACTGTGTGTGTCCTGACTAGCCCAGCACTGAGGTGTCATACACTGTGTTTGTCCTGACTAGCCCAGCACTGAGGTGTCATACACTGTGTGTGTCCTGACTAGCCCAGCACTGAGGTCTCATTTACTGTGTTTGTCCTGACTAGCCCAGCACTGAGGTGTCATACACTGTGTGTGTCCTGACTAGCCCAGCACTGAGGTGCCATACACTGTGTGTGTCCTGACTAGCCCAGCACTGAGGTGCCATACACTGTGTGTGTCCTGACTAGCCCAGCACTGAGGTACCATACTGTGCGTGTCCTGACTAGCCCAGCACTGAGGTACCATACTGTGCGTGTCCTGACTAGCACAGCACTGAGGTACCATACTGTGCGTGTCCTGACTAGCCCAGCACTGAGGTGTCATACACTGTGTGTGTCCTGACTAGCCCAGCACTGAGGTGTCATACACTGTGTGTGACCTGACTAGCCCAGCACTGAGGTACCATACTGTGCGTGTCCTGACTAGCCCAGCACTGAGGTGCCATACACTGTGTGTGACCTGACTAGCCCAGCACTGAGGTACCATACTGTGCGTGTCCTGACTAGCCCAGCACTGAGGTACCATACTGTGCATGTCCTGACTAGCCCAGCACTGAGGTACCATACTGTGTGTGTCCTGACTAGCCCAGCACTGAGGTGCCATACTGTGTGTGTCCTGACTAGCCCAGCACTGAGGTGTCATACACTGTGTGTCCTGACTAGCCCAGCACTGAGGTGTCATACTGTGTGTGTCCTGACTAGCCCAGCACTGAGGTGTCATACACTGTGTGTCCTGACTAGCCCAGCACTGAGGTGTCATACACTGTGTGTCCTGACTAGCCCAGCACTGAGGTGTCATACTGTGTGTGTCCTGACTAGCCCAGCACTGAGGTGTCATACACTGTGTGTCCTGACTAGCCCAGCACTGAGGTGCCATACTGTGTGTGTCCTGACTAGCCCAGCACTGAGGTGTCATACACTGTGTGTCCTGACTAGCCCAGCACTGAGGTGTCATACTGTGTGTGTCCTGACTAGCCCAGCACTGAGGTGTCATACACTGTGTGTCCTGACTAGCCCAGCACTGAGGTGCCATACTGTGTGTGTCCTGACTAGCCCAGCACTGAGGTGTCATACACTGTGTGTCCTGACTAGCCCAGCACTGAGGTGTCATACTGTGTGTGTCCTGACTAGCCCAGCACTGAGGTGTCATACACTGTGTGTCCTGACTAGCCCAGCACTGAGGTGCCATACTGTGTGTGTCCTGACTAGCCCAGCACTGAGGTGTCATACACTGTGTGTCCTGACTAGCCCAGCACTGAGGTGTCATACTGTGTGTGTCCTGACTAGCCCAGCACTGAGGTGTCATACACTGTGTGTCCTGACTAGCCCAGCACTGAGGTGTCATACACTGTGTGTCCTGACTAGCCCAGCACTGAGGTGTCATACTGTGTGTGTCCTGACTAGCCCAGCACTGAGGTGCCATACTGTGTGTGTCCTGACTAGCCCAGCACTGTGTGTGTCCTGACTAGCCCAGCACTGTGTGTGTCCTGACTAGCCCAGCACTGTGTGTGTCCTGACTAGCCCAGCACTGTGTGTGTCCTGACTAGCCCAGCACTGTGTGTGTCCTGACTAGCCCAGCACTGAGTGTGTCCTGACTAGCCCAGCACTGAGTGTGTCCTGACTAGCCCAGCACTGAGTGTGTCCTGACTAGCCCAGCACTGAGGTGTTTGTATAAAAAGTCTAACAATGAAAAGTTGATTCCAACAAGTGGAAAGCTGACCCCAAACCCCCACATAGGAAAGGTTAGCTATGTGAGAGGAAGGCAGGACTACTTACCGACGAGCCAGCCCAGAAAGGACAGGAGCTTCTGATCTGGGGGTTCTTGCTGAGTGACAGGGCCCCAAAGCTGAGGGCCACAGTGCAGCAGCCCAGGATAAGCTGTAACAAGCCGAGGGAGAGGAGAGGTCTGCCAGGCAGAGTGAGTCCAGAAGCCGCTCGGCGCCTAGTACTGACAGGAGGAGGGGGGCACAGCCCCAGGGAGGCTGAACATCTAGGGGGCTGCAGTACCCCCCGGGCCCTCCGTGCCCGGTGCTGAGAGGGCTCCGTGCCCGGGGAAGAAGTGGAGGCTGCATTACCCATAGAAGAGGAGAGCCCGGCCATGGGACAACAAGAGCCAGGAAGCAGCACTGGCAGAGACATCATTGGGAAGGGGAGGGTAGCAGGCAGGCAGCAGTGCTGGAAGAGAAGAGAGGGGGGGAGGCTGGAAACCTGATCACACACAACACAGCCCAGCTAATATCGGCTTGTCATATGGGCCAGCCATAGCATGCTCTCATTCCTCCTCATCTCCTCTTCATGGAAGCCTTCTCCTCCTGTGCCTTCCTTCTCTGCACACCTCTTCTCTTCTTCTTCTTCCCTGCACACCACAATCCGACATGGAACTTCCAAAATAACTCCACTGATTATTAGGAGGGGGAGTGCTTGGCTCACATATTTGGCATGTGTACAAAGAAGGCTCTGGATCAACTTCCCTCTGGAGGCTGAACACCTCCTCTTTTCTGACCTTTCCCTTCTCCTATGGATGACCAGTTTATGGACTTCTGTCCCAAATCCGGGACTAGTCCAAAGAAGGCATGGGGAATCCCAAAGCACACCTTTCCCTCCTTTTCACTAAAAGCAAAACTTTGTTATTTTCCTTTTGCATAGAGGAAAGGAGGATTATAACCCCTGGGAGGTTTATTTTTGCCATCTGTGAGATTTCTCTTCATTTCCTGTCTTATAGCCACAACAGGAAGTGAGAAGAAATCCATCCAAAGTTTTTCACAGGGTCACCAGAACTACCATCCCTATTGCAAGATATCCCCACAATTCCTGTTCTCCAACTTTGTAATTTTCTTTTACTGTTACATTATTAGTGATAATGATAGATAGGGTAAATCTCCCTAAGAGCCGGTTCACACTACTCCGACTTGGTCACCTGACAAGTAGCGCTCCATGGCTGTGCAATGGAACCGTTCTAATCAGAGCGACTCAAGTGGCTCCGACTTAGAAAAAGGTTCCTGCACTACTTTGGGCGAAGTCGGAAGCGACTTGCATTGACTTCTCTTATGAGAAGTCGTTTGCAAGCGGCGATTAAGTCGTACTGCACGGGCGACTTCAAAGCCGGGGCGACTTTGAGTTGTGGTAGTGTGAACCGGCTCTAACAGGGGACACAGACAGGTGTTCTAATCCTTCTCCACTCTATCTAGAACTTAAAAGCAAACTTTGGCCTTTAGTTATTCTTTAACTTCTTGCCAACCGCATAACACACACATAGGTGTGCGCACAGGGTGTGCCAGGTGTGCCCAGGCACACCCTAATCACCCTGTGCGGCACAGATTCCCCCTACTGCCCTGGCTCCCCTCCCCTACCCCCACAGCTCTTCTGGCTTCCCTCCTCTCCTCTCCAGCCGGCTGTTGCTGTGGGGATGTTTTAGGATGAGTGGGGAAAGGGGCCGGTAAATATATAATTTGCCGGCCCCCTCCATTTCTGAATAAACATATTGAGTGATCGGTAGTGTGTGTTTGAGCTTTGGTGTGCACACCCTAATGCTTTAGGCTGCGCACACCTATGAACACACATATGTGGCAGCAAGGACCGTGGGCTTTAACACCCAGCTGCCACACATAAGCATCCATGGCAGCATGACATCATGAACATGTAAGGCTCCTTTTATACGGGCTTTCCAATCCGATCCACCTGTTCGTTTTTCAGGCAGACCTGATCGGATGTCCATGCAGCCCTATGGAGCAGCGGATGTCAGCGGAGATATCTCCGCTGACACCCGTTGCTATCCGATCCGATACTTTCTGTGAAATCAGAACGGATGGAAAACCTTCTGCAGGATCGGATGAGAACGGACAGATGGTCCGTTCTCATCTAATCTCCCATAGAGAAGAGCAGGGATCTGACAGCTCTGTCTCTGCACGCAGAGCGGAGACGGAGCTGTCATCCACCTGCTCAGCGGGGATCAGTTAATCGATCCCCACTGAGCAAAACAAACTCAGTCGGGCTACCCGTGTGAAAGGAGCCTAAGGTGCAGGGTTACCTTCTGTCTGCTAGGGGGCGCTGTGCCTTTTTACAGATGCAGTGGAGAGGGAAAATGTCCCCTCATGGACTCAATCAGCATCTCAGAAGAACCATCTGTCTGATTGGACACTACAGCCTCAGTTGATCTTCAGTGGCCATCTTGATGTGGGACCTTATAAAATAGGTAGTCAGGGACAGGGACCCCACTTGTTAGGGACAGTGCATAGCGTTGAGAATGGTTCCAGCCAAGTAGGGTCAGAATAGGGAAACTTGAAGAAACTTTCCCATATCCAGATCAGGAACACAGGGCTTAAGGTTTATCCCAGCAGCAGTAATATGCAGGCCGAACATGGAGCACATTTCTGTGTCTCTGTTAGGAAGATTCCTCCTATTCCCTTCTGATCTTCCCTGTACCTTCCCCTTCCACGTTTTCTTACCACAGAGGCTTCTTTTCATTCTACTGATTGTTCATCTGTTACCCCTTCTCTGTCATTATGGCCTTTAATTGGCTGACGTCGATGGGGGGATTTACTAAATCTGGAGGGTGCAAAATCTGTAGCAGCTCTGCATAGAACCAGCTTTCAGCTTTTATTGTCAAAGCTTAATTGAACAAGCCGAAGTTAGAAGCTGATTGGCTACCATGCACAGCTGTACCAGATTTTGCACTCTCCAGTTTTAGTAAATCTCTCCCTCGAAGTCAGTCATTAATGTCAAGGGCCTCAACTCAAAAAAGAACTAAAAGTCTTTAAGTACCTCTGTTCTCAAAAAATTGATTTAGCATGTTTGCAAGAAACTCATTTTGCTTCTTCATCCATCCCACACTATTTTGATGCCCAATATGTGCATTACTATCATGCCCATTGTTGCCAACCACCCGTTATTTTATGGGCAGCATGTAAATTTCAACCCATTTTCGGGGTCCATTACGGGCAGCAGTGCCCATCAAAAATATGGCTGCGGGCCGACAGTAAAGCTGCACATACGGCGTTTGAAAGCCTGCCAGGCTCCGTAAAGCTGGTACACGCTCAGCCAGTTTTGGCCTGGTGGGCGCATGCACAGTGCGCCTTGTGCCATTTTTGAATGAACCGCACTCTATCTTGGTGCCTCAGCAGCACATCAGCAGGCATGAGATTGGACCCCAGCCCACACTATGGCTGGAGGAACCTATGGGGTCTCCCACCACAACGGCACTGTACCCCTGCAACATCCATCCATGGCTTGGCTGCTAATCTGTGTGATGTCCACACTTGAGGACTGAGGAGGCACAGCAGTTACCAGACAAGAACAGCAGTAGTGTGATTTTACAGAATCATAAATGTTCACAATCTCTTGCTATCTCCTGTATCATGTCCGCATCCTCTAATCACCTCTTGTACCAAGTCTGCATCCTCTAACCACCTCCTGTATTATGTCAGCATCCTCTAACCACCTCCTGTATCATTTCCGCATCCTCACCACCTCCTTTATCCAAAGCAAAAAGAATTGACCGCACTCAGCATCTTGATGAAAACATGGAAGTATTTATTCCTCACCACAGGTAACAAACTTGACAGTACATCACAGGAACAGGTATTAGGTTGACCCGTTTCACTATACTATAGATCACTTACTCATAATGGTGTGGGTATGAGTAAGCGATCTACAGTATCGTGAAACGCGTCAACCTAATACCTGTTCCTGTGATGTACTGTCAAGTTTGTTACCTGTGGTGAGGAATAAATACTTCCATGTTTTCATCAAGATCCTGAGTGCGGTCAATTCTTTTTGCTTTGGACATTATCTGGATGACGGATCCGACTCGCACCAGGAAACATTGTCTCACCTGAGCGGTTTGTCTTTGTAAGGATTTATTCACATCCTTTATCCATCTTCTTCACCATGTCCACATCCTCTATTCACCTCCTGTATCACATCCGCATCCTCTAACTACCTCCTGTATCATTTCTGCAGCCTTTAACCACCTCCTGCATCATGTCGGCAGCTTCTAACCACCTCCTGTATCATGTCCATAATCTATGACTATCTCCTTTTATCATGTCCGCAGCCTCTAACCATCTCCTGTATCATGTCCGTAGCCTCTAACCACCTCCTGCATCTTGTCAGCAATGTTTAACTATCTCCATGTCTGCTGCCTCTAATCATCTAATCATCTCCTGTATCATGTCCGCAGCCTTCAACCACCTCCTGTATCATGTCCGTAGCCTCTAACCACCTCCTGTATCATGCCCGCAGCCTTTAACCACCTCCTGTATCATGTCTGCAATCTCTGACTATCTCCTTGTATCATGTCCGCAGCCTCTAACCATCTCTTATATCATCATGTCTGCAGTCTAAGTGGGGGAGCCTGGAGAGGAGTCAAGAGTGGGAGTGCACGGCGCACCTGAGAGGAGGTCAGTGACAGCGCAACTAGGCCAGTGTGAGGTGGGGGTCTCTGATGTAATGGGGAAGTGAATACAATAATGTAATGGGGCTTTGATATAAAGGTTCCCCATTATATCAGTAACCCCCCCCCCCTTACCTTAGTGTATTCACTCTGCGGAAGGTGGTCTCTGGTCATCAGAGTCCCCCACATCACTGTTCCTGACGTTCCCCTTTACATTAGAGTTTGCAGGGTTCCCCCTTACAGTGCAAGGGGGAACTCTGCAGACCCCAATGTAAAGGGGAACTCTGATGTAAGGGCAATGCTGCAGACTCTGATGTAAGTGGGAACTCTGATGTATCAGGGAACGCAGTGGACTCTAATATAAGGTGGTCCCTGGTCACCAGAGCCTCCCCTTACATCAAAGTTCTCCCTTAGATTATGATCTGCAGCATTCCCCTTTACAGTTGCATTGTAAGAGGGAATACTGCAGACTCTGATGTATGGAGGAACTCTGTGCGGGCTGGGTTATATTAACCTGACCTTCATGTAATATTGTTTTTGACTTTTGTTTAACCTAAATACATTTCTAATAGCACTAGCTACATTTCTATAGTTTAAATATTGATATTTGAATTGTTTGGCACTGAAAGCGGACATTTTAGGTATTTTTTTGCAGTGTCAGTAAAAAAAGTGACTGTCAGTATATTTCACGATTTTTGCCAGTAAAAAATTGGTGCCATTTGTAAATGTTGGCGATCTGTCAGTAATTTTCACTTCAGGGGGTTGGCCACACTGATCGCGCCACTGCACCCAGTAAAAAGCTGGATGTAACGATGGTGTTTCATAAACAAGTTACTTTTATATGTCACAAAATGGTATTGGATCCCCATGGATGTTATCTCCTCCTCCAAGGATCTCTCCTTGATGTTAAAGCTACAATATGTACCTATTATGCCCCAAACACAAGGGAAATGCCCTTCTTGTCATATCTATTTGATCTAAATAAGGGCTCATTCAAAGGGCAAACTCTATCTCTGCGGGGACTCTAATTTGATCCTCAATCTGAGACTAGATAGATCTTTGGATCTTTCGGCTCCTCAAACCCACTCTAAAACCTTTATTGACTTTCTTGATAGTCAGGACCTGGTCAATATCTGGGGAGAGCTTCATCACAACTTCTTCAGTCTCTGGCACTGCACTGACACAACTTCTTAACTCTCTGCCATTGCACTTACACAACTTCTTTATTCTCTACGATTGCACCGACACAACTTCTCGATTCTCTACCACTGCATTGGCACAACTTCATAGCTTTCCACTACTGCTCTGACACATCTTCTTCACTCTTTTCCCCTGCATTGAAGTTCTTCATTCTCTATCAGTAACAAAACATGCAAAAACTGCACAAAAATGTGAGTTGCAAAGTGCACATGGTTAAAATTTGGTACATGAACTTCCTTGGTACGTTTTTGGAACGGAGAGAGGCCCATTTAACCAAATAGAGCTCCAAAGACACTCAAAAATAGCAAAAAATAAATAAAAATACAAAGGACAAGCATTTAAAAAGTGACAGTAATATAAAAAATAACCAAAAAAATGTGTACTCGCTGAAAGTATGCTATGAAGTTCTTTTAATTGAACACTTTTGTAGAATGTTAACTATCTCTTTTTCCTTTGACTGCAACTTTTCAAATGCATAAACCAGCATGGGGCTTCTGGTATCCCTTAATGATCTTTAAACAATTCTACACACTGCTGTTACAAAAAAAAAATGATGTTGCAATTATATAATTATGTATGCTATTAAGATTATGTAAGGGGTATACTAAAATAGAAATGATTTTTATTCCCTTTTATTAAGGCAGTTTCTTCTACCTTGTTATTCACACCTAGCTTTTTTCCTATATATGTATCATCTCCTTTTTGTTGGGGTCACGTGTGATTGCACAAGTGTGTTTTTAAACATGGCACTGGTGCCAGGACTGCATTTGGCAGGAGACATGGACTCCTTCATCCATCTTTTACAGAAGTAAGGAGAAAGCATGTCTGGCTGATTATTTTAATAACTAAACTTGGATATGTACACATATTGTAATTTGCCAAGGCACTCATATTGTTCATGCCAGGAGACTGACACTCTGTGATGACATCATTACATATTTTAGCTTTAATAGTATACTGTTCTTCTGTAAAGTAAGCAAGTCACGGTACATTTATTACATGTAAAAGCATGGCGATAAAAAAATGGAAACAAGCAATTTTATAGATTGCCTAGAACATTTTACAGGATAGATCTCCAGACTGACCCATGGTGCTTTCCTGATATTAATGTGCAATCATATTGTACAGCATTAGAGAATAGAATTATGAAGTCATTACACAACTAGATTATGAGGATGCATTTGCACTGCACATCCACTAGGGGAAATCTTTGCAAATATCAGGAAAAAAATTAAAACAAATGTGGATCATTGCTTGGCAAATGCTGGTAAATTTAGTTTTACAAGTTTATCTTTGAAGAATGATCCAGAGGAAGGTGTTGAATGTATATGTATATAATTTGAAACTGAGCCTAAGGGCTCTTTCACACGGACGTTCCGTATGTCCGTAAATCACCCCATCCGTTTGCGGGTGATATACAGACATAATGATTGTCTATGGGTTTTGCGGATGTCAGCGGATGACCATGCGCTGACATCCGATTTTCGTCCTTTCAGTTCTGTCCCGTTTTTTGGAACAGAACAGAACCGTATTTTTGTTCCGTTTAAAAAACGGAACGGATGAAAAATCAGATGTCAGCGGTGTCATCCGCTGACATCCGCAATGCCCATAGACATGCATTATGTCCGTATATCATCCGCAAACGGATGGGATGATATGCGGACATACGGAGCGGATGACACAAGTGTCATCCATGTCCGTGAAAAAAAGTGCCGGAGCGGATCGCAATACGGTCCGCTCCGTGTAAAAGAGCCCATAAACTGCAGTAGTTAGCATTAAACTTCGCCTCCTGTGCTTATGTCACTTTTTTCTATTCTTATTCTACTCACTTTTCTCATTGTGTGAATGGATCTTTTTTTTTTTTTTTTTTCCTTAGTGATACACTATTTTTGTTTCATAGCTTAGGGTTAAAGTAATGGTTATATAACCAAGGGTTGGGCGTTTTTGTCTCTTAAACTTTTTACATAAAAAAAAACTCCTGTCCATTATTTCCATTTCTCTCACACATGCTAAAACAGATGTTATTGGTTTGAGACATGTACTAAAGCAGAGGACCTTTAGAATGAACAGATGGTAGTCATAATGTTATTTGTCATAAATTGGCCCCTATTTTCAGTAAAAAAAAAAAAAAAAAACCTGCGTTTTGTTGTAGTGCACATAAACTCAATATAGTCTCCAAATGTTCAGCTTAGTATAAAAGATAAATTTGCTTCAATTTGCTTCAATTTACTCAATATAGTCTCCAAATGTTCAGCTTAGTATAAAAGATAAATTTGCTTCAATTTACTAAATTTACAAGGCAGGTAGAATGTTCCAAACATCATGGAGAACTAACCACAGATCTTCAGTGGATGTAGGCTGCCTCAGAGCCTTCTGTTTCTTCATGTAATCCCAGACAGACTCAATGATGTTGAGATCAGGGCTCTGTGGGGGCCAAAGCATCACTTTCAGGTGCTGCTAACTTTAAAAAAACACACACTTACCTGTCCCTTGTGAGCAGCTATGGAAAAGAGTAAATCAAAAAATCTAAATAAAAAATAGTAATATATTGTGAGTCGTTCTCACATTCTCATATGTATGTTTCACAAAAGAATATAAACAATATTCTGTGTCGTGCTTCACTAATGTCATAAGCAACTTAAAATATATTTAATTAACCACATCAACGTCCAAAAAACAGTGTTCTATACCATATTACATTTAAATCAAAGTGTCATTATATCACATAATTAAAGAAGACATAGTCCATAAAAACATAGTCCCTATAAATATTAAGGAAGTTGTGTGTCTCTTTAAGTGATTCATTATAGTCCCACCATATGTACTCTCACCTGGTATATTGGTTGTATACTGGCGATCTTATACCCTTTGTGTATGCTGTATGCCAGGGGTGTCAAACTCAATTACATTGTGGGCCGCATCAGCATTATGGTTGCCCTCAAAGGGCCGGTTATATCTGTAGGATTAGATGTCCAGTGCACCCCACACCCCCTTACACCCTTACATGAGATGTCAAGAGCCCCCCCCCACCATCAGAAGTCAAGAGTCACCCACCCTTCCTTACATCACAATGCACCCCCATACCTTGTGCTGCTGGCAGGAAGAAGAGGTGGATCTGGGAAGAAGAAAGTGCAGGGTCTGGGGGAGAACCAGAGGAGGGGGAGGGCTGGAGTCAGCGTCCAGAGTCTACTGAATGCTGAGACCAGGGGAGGCAGAGGCAAGGTGGTGTTGCGGCTGCACAGAGAGGTGCAGGATCTGTAGGAGGAGTTCTGCCTCCTCTCTGCTACGGACTGCTGAGAAGGGGAGGTTTCGGGGAAGACAAGCTTTTCTGCAGCTGCACAGAGGAGGGCAGGATCTGGCAAAGGGGTTCTGTCCTCTCTGCTGCCGACTACTGAGTCAAGGTGGGGGCAGAGACAAGGGGGGGGGGGGGATCCTGCAGCTGGAGAGGTGCGAGGGCCACATGAAATGGCCAGGCGGGCCGCATTCGGCCCGTGGGCCTTGTGTTTGACACCTATGCTGTATGCGATTCAGAGTCTGGTGCACTGTAAGCACCCCTACCAGTGAGTGTACATCTGGTAGTTTTTGGGAATAAATAATTTTAGAAGACAAAGCGCTATGTTTGGCAAATTTCCTTTCCTTATGTGTGGCTGATTGGAAACATGCAGGCATTGTGCATCAGCACAAGAAGCATTTGAAACCCTACAATCGGAGCTCTTTTAGTCCACTGAGAGAGATGCAAGCCTATATCGACTATACTTAAACGTACGGTCACATTTCCCAGGTGAGAATACATCTGGTGGAGGGAGCACAAGTCACTGATTTGCTTTGAGCACTATTTGGTGGACCTATAAGGAATCACTTAAAGAGAAATTAAAATTAATATGGTATAGAACACAGTTTTTTGAACATTGATGTGCTGAATTATATATTTTTTTGGGTGTTTATGATGTTAGTGAAGCACGGCACAAATTGTTTATATTCTATGGAGAGGGGGGGGAGGAAAAGTGTAACTTCTCCTATTGGGTGAAGTTCCACTTTAACGAGAATAAATTTGGGGCCAATCACAAGCTTCTCTGATGGTATGGCATGATGGATATCTTCCTGTATTTCTCAGCATTGAGGACACCTGACCAAATCTCCAGCTCCATTTGCAGAATAACAGCCCCAAACACAGAAGATCTTTGGTTAGTTCTCTAAGCATGGAGTCAGGGCCGGCCTTAGGTGTTCAGGCGCCCTGTGCGAGCTAATCCTGTGGCGCCCCCCCTGCCCCACCCACCCCCCAGTGCCCTGCACATTTTCTTGCACTTCATTTGACTTTTCTTTTTTATGATCACTAACACATTAGCCCCCCTTTCATTAGAGACCCCCCCCATGGAGCCCCTCTCACATCAGAAACCCCCCACAGAGGCCCCCTGACATCAGAGACCCCCCACGGAGCCCCCCTTACATCCCCCTTACATCATAGACCCCCCCGACAGAGCCCTCTTACATCAAAGACCCCCCACAGAGCTCCCTTACATCAGAGACCCTCACAGAGGCCCCCCTTGCATCATAGACCCCCCGACAGAGCCCCCTTACATCAGAGACCCCCCACACAGAGCCCCCTTACATAAAAGACCCCCACACAGCACCCCCTTACATCAGAGACCCCCCACACAGAGCCCCCTTACATCAAAGACCCCCCACACAGCGCCCCCTTACATCAAAGACCCCCCACACAGTGCCCCCTTACATCAGAGCCCCCCAAACAGAGCCCCCTTACATCAAAGACCCCCCACATCAGAGACCCCCACACAGAGCCCCCTTACCTCAAAGACCCCAAACACAGTGCCCCCTTACATCAGAGACCCCCCACTGAGCCCCCCTTACATCAGAAACCCCCCACAGAGGCCCCCCTTACATCAGAGGAGAAGGGCAGGAGGAGGAGGAGAAGGGGCAGGAGGAGGAGGAGCTGACAATCTCTCCTCTGGCATCCCTGGAGAGGAGGGATCCATCAGTGACGGTGGATCGGAGGGCGGCTGAGCTGTGTGTGATACACAGCTCAGACTGCAGCTATAGAAGGCACACACAGGCACAGCCACACAGCGGGAGGTAAGTGGCGGCCGCAGCCTGTGTTAACCCTCTCCAGGCCGCGGTTGTCGCATACCTCCCGCTGTGCGGCCTGATCATGTGTGAGCTGTGATGGCCGCACGATGCCCCCGTTGCCCATGGCGCCCCGTGCGGCCGCACAGCTCGTACACCCCAAAGGCGGGCCCTGCATGGAGTGCTGTGTCTCGAGTAGAGCCCCTCTGTCTCCTAACAGGAGCACACAACTGTCTACAAAAAGCTGCACAATAGTATATATATTTGACCGTAATGAGGAGTATAATGGAACATTTTTCAATAATAAATGGAATTCTTTTTTTGCAAATGTGATTTTCACTCAGAAAAAAATAGTATAAATTGTAGTGGAACCTGTTTATTATGTGCTTCCACTCACATAGCAGGTCTGAACAGAATTCGTTGACTCAGTGATGGCAAGAAAGAATGCTCTTCCAAACTATTTTTCAGAATTTCGATGTTATGAATGAACAAACATATGAATGTTTGAACAAAATTTAACCATGCATTGCTTACTTTAGTCAAGAAGAGGGATGTCAGCAACTTATTATTTATTGGCTAGTATACCACTCACTCTATGTGCCACCTACTGTGTGTGCCATAGAAAGCTGCAACCAACAGTACTTTACCTGAGAAGACCCTGCACCATAAATGAGTCAGTGTGCAGAAAGAAGACAGCTCCAACACAAATGTGTATGGCCCATAGCAGTGTGAGCAATACCATATCTGTAACAGCAGATGGTGATCTATAGTCTACTCTTGGAAGTACCTCCCCTGTCTTTTTTTTTAGATTATCTGTTATCCTTGGCTGAAGTTCAGGAGGAGCAGTTCCGCTGAGAATAGGAGTTACCCCTGATGACCAAAAATGTGTGTATAGTCAGGACAGAGGATTGTTGCTCCCCCCCACAGCACATATGGTGAGGTACACACACACACAATAGAAAGGCTATGGAAGTTATTGAGGCATCTTTGTTTAGGAATTATCCACAGTCATCATCTACTTCTTTGACTAAGATGCTGGTGCAGGGATAATGCTGTCTGTGCAGTTTATAACTGTGTACACTAATGTCTAACACAAATTAGCCCCCTGCTGCATCTTCATGCCTTGCTGCTTTGTACACAGTTATAATGCTTCAACTTAAAATGGTCACTGAGTAAAAGAAGACCACAGAAATGCTTCCTTCTACCTGC
This sequence comes from Pelophylax lessonae, assembly GCF_965119305.1. NCBI lineage: Eukaryota > Metazoa > Chordata > Amphibia > Anura > Ranidae > Pelophylax > Pelophylax lessonae. The sequence continues at coordinate 372,114,694 of NC_138768.1, forward strand.
AACTGGCTGAAAATATGTCAGCTTTAGCAAAGTCACTTTCTGGAGCCTAAAGCCTAATGCACACTGTATGTTTTGCCAACTCTCCTAGATACCTTTCTTCATGGCAGCAGAATTTTGGCAGAAAAAAACTTTTAAAGCTTGTAAATGCTTGTAAGGCATTTAGGCATAGTTACATAGTTAGTCAGGTTGAAAAAAGACACAAGTCCATCTGGTTCAACCAAAAAAAAAAAAAAAAAAAAAACAGTATTGAAAACCCAACCATACAATCCCAAAAACACAATCCTATACCCGCAGTTGAAAAAACCCAGCAAAGCATGATCCAATTTGCTACAGCAGGGGAAAAAAATTCCTTCCTGATCCCCAGAGAGACAATCGGATATTCCCTGGATCAACTTTACCTAAAAACTTTACCTAACTAAAAAAAAAAAAATTTAGTACCCACTTACTGTATATTAAGTACACTCAGGAAAAAATCCAAACCTTTTTTAAAGCAATCTAGTGAGCTAGCCAGAACCACCTCTGGAGGGAGTCTATTCCACATTTTCACAGCTCTTACGGTGAAGAAACCCTTCCGTATTTGGAGATGAAATCTGTTTTCCTCTAGACGTCTCTAGAGAAAGAGTGCCCCCTTGTCCTCTGTGTTGACCTTAAAGTGAACAACTCAACACCAAGTTCACTATATGGACCCCTTAGGTATTTATACATGTTGATCATATCCCCCCTTAATCTCCTCTTCTCAAGAGAGAATAAATTCAGTTCCTCTAATCTTTTCTCATAGCTGAGCTCCTCCATGCCTCTTATCAGTTTGGTTGCCCTTCTCTGTACTTTCTCCAGTTCCCCGATATCCTTTTTAAGAACTGGTGCCCAAAAATGAACTGCATATTCCAGATGAGGTCTTACTAATGATTTGCACAGGGGCAAAATTATATCTCGCTCTCTGGAGTCCATGCCTCTGTTAATACAAGAAAGGACTTTGCTTGCTTTGGAAACTGCAGCTTGGCATTGCATGCTATTATCAAGCTTATGATCTACCAGAACACCCAGATCCTTCTCCACAATGGATTCCCCCAGATCTACTCCACCTAGTATATATAATGCATGCATATTCTTAGCCCCAAAGTGCATAACTTTACATTTATCAACATTAAACCTAATTTGCCACATAGTTACCCAATGAAACAGTGCATTGAGATCAGCTTGTAAGTTGGAGACATCCTGTAAGGAAGTTATTCCACTGCAAAGCTTGGTGTCATCTGCAAAGATTGAAATGGTACTTTTAATCCCAGACCCTATATCATTTATAAAGATATTAAAAAGTAAGGGTCCCAACACTGAACCTTGGGGTACACCACTGATAACCTTAGACCATTCAGAGTAAGAATCATTTACCACTACTCTCTGAATTCTATCTTTTAGCCAGTTTTCTATCCAATTACAAATTGATCTTTCCAAGCCAGTAGACTTTACCTTACACATTAGCCGTGTGTGGGGAACTGCGTCAAACGCTTTTGCAAAATCCAAGTATACTACATCCACAGCCACCCCTCTGTCAAAGGTTTTACTTACCTCCTAAAAAAACAATCAGGTTTGTTTGACAACTTCTGTCTTTCATGAATCCATGCTGTCTGTTGCTTAAAATATTTTATTTCCAGCAAGAACTCATCTATGTGGTCTTTTATTAAACTCTCCAGTATCTTCCCGACTATAAAAGTTAAACTAACAGGTCTATAGTTACTTGGCAAAGACTTTGATCCCTTTTTAAATATAGGCACCACATTGGCCCTACGCCAATCCATTGGTACTATTCCAGTCCTTAACGAGTCCCAAAAAATTAGAAACAAAGGCTTTGAAATTACAGCTCTCAATTCTTTTAGGATACGTGGGTGGATGCCATCTGGTTCAGGCACTTTCCACCCTTATTCTCTCTAAATATTTCTGGACCATATCACTTTTGAGCCATTGTGGATCATTTGGGGCTGTGTCAATACCATCCTCATTATGGTCATGAGCTCCCCCATGCTCCTTTGTATATACAGAACTGAAGAAAGTATTTCATAAATTTGCCTTCTCTTTGTCCCCAGTCACCCTCGCCTGATTATTTTGTAAAGGGCCTACATGCTCAGACCTAACCTTTTTACTGTTAATATATTTGAAGAATTTTTGGGGGTTTGTCCTACTATCTTTTGCAATCTGTCGTTCATTTTGAATTTTTGCGTCCTTGATTTTCTTTTTACATATTCTGTTATATTCTTTGTAACAATTAAACAATGATAGTGTTCCTTCATTTTTATATTTTTTAAAGGCTCTTTTCTTTTTATCTATAGCTTTTTTAACTTTGGCCGTGAGCCACGTAGGTTTTATTTTTAGCCTTTTAAACTTATTACCCATGGGAATATACTTTACAGTGAGTTTGCATAAAGTCTTTTTGAAAATTTCCCATTTCTGTTCTGTGCTCATCGATGCCAATATTCCCTCCCAGTCTAAATCCTGGAGAGCAGCCCTCATCCTTGGAAAATGTGCTCTCTTAAAAGTTAAGTGTTTTTGTATTTCCTGTATGCGTTTTTTTGCTTACAGCTAACATTAAAAGAAATCATATTATGGTCACTGCTACCCAGATGTTCTTGTATATGAACATTATTAATAAGCTCTGCAGGGTTTGAGACTACCAGGTCCAACTGAGCATCATTTCTAGGGGGGGGGGCCTCAATAAACTGCACCATAAAATTGTCTTGTAATAGGTTTATACATTTTTGCCCTTTAACTGTTCCAGCAGTGCCATTACTCCAGTCAATGTCTGGGTAGTTAAAATCCCCCATTATTAACACTGTCCCAGCCCTTGCAGCCCTTTATATCTGTGCCAGGAGCTGAGTTTCCACCTCCTCATTAATACTGGGAGGTCTATAACAAACTCCGATGATAATCCTTGTATTACGCACAGTCATGTCCATTTCCACCCATACTGCTTCAGACTCGGCACACTCTCCATCAACTAGGTCCTCTTTCACACTCACTTTGAGATCACTTCTCACATAGAGACAGACACCAACACCCCTCCGTTTTACCCTGTCTTTCCAAAAGCATAGCCAGGAATATTAATAGCCCAGTCATATGAAGAATGAAGCCAAGATTCAGCAATACCAATTAAGTCATAGTTCTCCTCATGCACCAGAGCTTCCAACTCACCTATTTTGCTTGGCAGACTTCTGGCATTGGTGAACAAACACTTTAAATCATTGTCATATTTTGCACACTTATTTTGCATATTTTTAGTTTTGGTACAAATAGTACCATTTCCAATGGTTGTTTGTAACATGGGAACCTTTTTATCCTCTGCCATAACTCTCCCCCCATCTTTACCCAATCCACCCACCAATGGGGGCTGACCCCTGTCTGGCCTGTCTGCCCCATTATAATCAAATTCACCCTCCCCAGAGATTAAAAGCTACAGTCACTGACTCCTCAGCAAAGGGATTGCTTACTCACTTAGCCACAGGATTACTGGTTGCCTCTTGCCGATATCCACCAGGCTCTTCTTTGTGAGGGAGATGTAGACTCACACCACCAACATAGGACAGCTGAAATCTCTTCCACTAACTTCTTCCTGGCTCCTCTTTCCTCTCCAGTGAGCTTCTCCAGCCCCAACTTGATCCCTGGACCCAAGCTTGTGAATAAGCCCCCCAGCTAAGCTGGGGCCTTGATTTCCTTCCAGAAATCGGCCCCAAGGGCAGAGACCCTGCACAAAGGTCTCCGCTACCAGGACTAGGTCCAAGAACTCTGCTGCTTTGCTGTAGTCTATTTATGAGTTCTTCCATCTCTTCTGGGCACACCTCCCCAGGGATTGGCTTGACTCTCTTATTACTCTGGGATTACTCTGTTATTCCTTCCACTATAATTCTAGAATACAGGGGAAAGTAATCAAAGCACCAGCCCATGAGACACTGAGCAGACAAACAATCAACCCCTGCTTCACTGGTTACAGATGAGCTAAACCAGATTTACCTAGCAGCCTTCTCTAAACTATGAGGGTACTACATTTGGCACAGAATTTTTAAAAATTATACTATTGTATGGTGACATGCTAGGAATTTATTTACATTGTATTTCTTTCAGTTTAGGGACAAATTAATCCTTGATCAAAACATACTAGAAATACATTTTTTTTGGAGGACTGTGGATGCCTGTTAGGGAAGATGTAATAATTTCTGTATTCTCCCTTTGATGTTTGTGACTTTACATCAAACTCATCCTCTTCCTTAAATCATTACAGTATGCTGGCCAAAATTTGAGTCGTGGGTGGCCTGTCAGCATAACGTAGCTTGACAAACTGAAAATCAAAGCAGCCAGGTAAAAAATTCTCAGCCAAACAGTGCCTGCAGTCGATCAGATGCCGTCACTGTCCTGGTATTCTGACAGCCACAGGAGAAATGGCTGTCAGGATAAAATAGCTGGCAGGGGAGATTCCTCCTTCTGCACCGTTTAGCGTGGATGGGGGAAACTATTGATTTCTCTTGTTCAATGAAATATTAAAGCATTACTAAAGACAAAACTTTTATTTTTAGTTTTGAATAGATGGGGGGGGGGGGTTAAAATACCTGTCAGTTTTTATTACTGTCTGTGTCCCCATTAGGGAGATACACGGTCTCTATTTGTCCTCTTTGCCATTATCATTTAAATAGAGGGGAGATACACCCCCTCTATTTCTCCTCTTTACCATTTTCATTGACAGTGGAAGTAAAAGAAAATCCCAAATTTTGGGTTGTCCCCAGAAATGTAGTAGAGTGGACATATCCTAATAGGTACACTAGTTCTGGTAACCTGGGGGTCCCAAAGAGATTACCCTAATTTGCAGGGATTTCCTCTTACTTCCTGTTTTGGCTGTGTGACAGGAAGTGAAGGGAAATCTCTGCAATAGGTCGCAGATGTCAGAAAAAAAAACAGACAGGGGTTATAAGTGTCTCTATCCAAAAGAAAAAAAGTGAGATAAATGTAATTCTCTTTTGGGGTTCCTGCCCACCTTTTTGTGTGCCAGTTCTTCCTCCTACATTCTCCATAATATATATATATATATATATATATATATATATATATATATAAAAAGACAAGTAAGGAGATTAGGTACACCTCATAATAATTATAGCAGGTGGGCATATTCAGGAGCTAATGTGCAAAATTCACTCCAAAAGGGTCCCTACACGATATTACAAACTCAGTTTTTAACTTTCTATAATCCAAAAAAAAAAAAAATACAATAATATCTCTACCCCTTTTCACTTCTCCCCTACAATTCAGCTTGCATACGTTGAAGTCTCTTCTAAGACATCCTGGCATCCCTCAATTCCACCCTCTCTAACCAAACCTCTGGTGACCTAACCGCTACGCAGTACAACAACACACTCTCCTTTTCTCTGAATAGGGTGGCTTCTGCCAAATTATGCTCTTCTCCCAGCCTTGGCCCTCATTACACTCATTCCCACAAAGCACTACATGCATGGCTGAACTAAGCAGGAGACAATCTGGCCTAAATAGGATAGGGATTTCCTCAAATGTAAAGCAAAACTTCATGATTTAAACTCTGCTCTTATAGCCAAGTCAAAGTAATATGCTACACTTATTAACCCCCCAGCCTATTATCTTCACCACATTTTTCCCACAATGACTCCCACCTAAACCCAACATCCTCTGCACCTACAACATGGTTCCGTTTTCTTGGCAATGTGTCAATTATTCAGCTGTTGGGAATTTTTTTTTCCAGAAAAAAAGTGTATTTGTTACTCATCTGAGTGTTTGAGTGACTTTCTGTTGGCCAGGATGGTGGCTTTGCATGTGAAGGAATGTATTTACAGTTTTAAATTACGCATACCACCCTGTCTCTTTAAATGCTAATCTAGAGTAATTAGTGCACTGTTATTAGGTTCACAGTGTCCCTGAATCTAGCCAATCATATAGTTAAAATTAGGGATCGACCGATTATCGGCATATCGGCATCGGCAATAGCTCAGAGGGGGAGATCACTATACTAACTTTACATAGTTAGTATAGCAGCTCCGACCAGAGCTGATCGTTTTTTTTTTTCCATTCAACTCAAAAAAATAGTAGTGTGTGTGACGAACACGGGTATCAGATCTCTGCCCTTTTCACTAACTTGTAACAAAGGACCAGCTAATCTCACACCCCGCTATCACATACGTAACAAAGCCACTCTCAGCTGCACCCTGCACAAAGATTTTCCTGACAGACTCCATGGCAGCATACGTTTGGGTAGGCCCCGCCTCCTCTCCTACCTCATAGGACCCCACTCCCATAAATCTTTGCTCCCTTTCAGCATCAGTGTTCTTTTTTCGTCCTACTCATACATACGGTGTTATGTTCCTACTATTCCAGTCCTATACTTTGGAGCAGAAGGGGTCATAGAGTCTCCGCTAAGCCCTGGCTATTAGCAGGGTATGGAGGGGGCAATGGAAGAAACCCCCTTGCAGGAGCTTGGGGGTCTGGCCGAGAGAGCCCTGCTGCCGCGGGTGGCCTAAATTTGCCCGAAGATATGGACCGGTGGTGCGCCTCTGGGACCCTTCTCTGCTCTGGGCAGGGTGGTAAGCCCTGTTATGGGACATCTTTTTTACTTCGTTTTTACTTCAGTGTTTATGCTATTGTCAGTGTCTTAGGAGGTTACTTACTGTGGCTTGGTTAAGTGTGGGTTCTTTAGCTGGGTGTCACATTCCAGAGTCAGCCTTATGCCCCTGTTATCGGTGCCCAGCGGCTCCCGGTCTTGCCGTGGCCGCGTCTGCGGCCGCCACTTCCGGGTTGCGCGGCACTTCTGCGCATGCGCGGTAGCCGTCGGGCACAGGATTCGGTGCGCATGCGTGGGGATGACGCGTGACGTCACACGCGCATGCGCGGCAGCGTTCGGCGGCCGCGAGGCGGCATATTTAAAGTCTGCGTTTGTCAGAGCTGGTGGGAAGGTCGGCACGTTGATACAGCCTCCCCCAGACTCTGACTAGCGTGATTCAGGTAAGAATCGCAATTTTTAAAGGATCTTTTGGCAGTTTTCTCTTCTCTTAGTATTCTTGGTACAAGTATGTCCTTTTATATCTGGCTGTAGGAAGAGTGTTTTTTCGCCCTCTATTGTTGTGACCATGGACGCTTCTCCGCCCCCTAGTGGCCAGCCCGCTCATACCAGGTATGTGCTGGGCATTTAAGGGGGGGGGAAGGTCTCTGTGTTTTCTCTTATATACCTCTACATATCTCTATCTCTAGCTCTTCTAGGTCTGATCAGCAGCCTAACACACGCAGAGATGACAGACGTTCAAAGTCGCATCACCGGCACTCCTCATCCAGGTCCAGACGCAATTCCCCCCATAGTAGGGGACGTGATGGCAAAACTTCTGGTTCAACACATCATGGCCGTTCTGAACGCCCGCACGGGAAGAAATGCTGGGGATGCGGTACCATAGTAACGGATGGTTCCTCTCTGTGTAAACCCTGTTATGCCCAAGCTACGGGTGAAAGGGAGAAGTCGGACCATCATATTGAGGAAGTGGTACGCAGAGTCCTCAAAGACTCTCTAGCTGAGTTACAGAAGCCGAGTACTTCTGCAGGGCCACCCCGCATCTCCGGAAAGAGATCTTCTGGTTCAGGATCCTTTTGAGCCCTCCCAACCTAGCCATCCTTCTATCCTTCCGTCAGAGTCTGAATCTGATTCAGATGACTCCGGTTCAGGATTTGAGTTCAGCCATGTCTCCCCTCTAGTGAAGGCGATGAGAGAAGCTCTTGAATGGGAGGATCCAGCTGTCTCCTCCCCAAAACAACGAAAATATTTCAAGCAGCTATGCAAAGAGCGCTTGGACTTTCCATTTCTAGGGGAGCTGGGAGATATAATTACAGAAGAGTGGAGCAAAGTGGAAAGGAAAAATTCTCTGACCACAAAAATGGCGAAGCTGTATCCATTTAAACAAGAAAAGGTGAAGTACCTGGAATCTTCCCCAAGTGTGGATGCAGCTGTGATGCGTTTGGTCAAGCATGTCACCCTTCCAATGGAGGATACAGCCTCTTTTAGGGATCCGTTGGATAGGAGGATCGACACTGACCTTAAACAAGCATCTCTTTCGGCCGGCATGGCCTGTAAGCCAGCTTTGGCGTTGGCTACAATTTCAAAGGCCATGGAAGTCTGGATTAATGCCCTCGAGGGCACTCTTGGAGGAGTTTCGGAAGAAGTGCTCCAGAGCTCTCCAATCCAGGAGCTGAAGATGGCTGCGGGTTTTCTGGGGGAGGCGTCTCTAGACACCATTCGCCTTTTGGCTCGAGTTATGCTGGCTTCGGTTACGGCTAGACGCGCCCTTTGGCTTAGGCCTTGGGTTGCTGATGCTGCTTCCAAACAGGCATGGTGCCGAATTCCCTTTGAGGGTTCTTCCCTCTTTGGGAACAAATTGGATGCAGCCATAACTCGGGCCACGGGTGGAAAATCTGGGTTCCTCCCTCAGGATAAACGCCCAGGCGCTCAGAAGCGCTCTTTCCCAAGAAGACAAACTACCAATCGTTCCAGGGAAGCACGCAGCTACAGACCAGGCAAGTCCTATGGAAGAGGTTGGAAGTCGAGACAATCCACCTTCCAGAAAGGCTCAAAAGGCTCTTCGTCTGGTGACCGGGAGGCCACCAAATCCTTTTGAGGTTGGGCCCGTCCAGGCCTTCCCGGTAGGGGCCAGGTTGCTCCAATTTCAGGATGTCTGGGCGGCCTCGATCCAGGATCCCTGGGTGTTAAACATCGTGTCCCAGGGACATTCGTGGGCATTCGACAACATTCCCAAACCCAGGTTTGTCGCAACCTCACTTCCTCCTTCGGCAGAGAAAAAGAAGGTTCTTCTTGCTTACGTGGACACCTTACTGGTTCAGCGAGCTGTTGTGCCAGTTCCCGAGGCAGAACGAGGTCTGGGAGTCTATTCACCTCTGTTTCTCGTCCAGAAGAAGAACGGCACCTGGCGTCCGGTAATAGACCTCACATATCTCAACAGGTCTATTCATCAAGAAAGGTTCAAAATGGAGTCCCTAGTCACCATACAACATTCGATTCTCCCAGGAGATTGGTTGGCATCGATCGACCTAAAAGACACGTACTTCCACGTTCCTGTGGCAAAAGAGTACCATCAGTTCCTCCGGTTTGCTGTAGGTCATGCTCACATGCAATTTACGTGTCTTCCCTTCGGGCTCTCAACTTCGCCTCGCACGTTCTCGAAGACCTTGCTGGCAGTTGTGGCTCTCATCAGGACCAGAGGCATCAGATTGCATCATTATCTGGACGATCTCCTCCTTCTGTCCCAGGACAGGCATCAGTTACTCTTACATCTGGAGCAAGTGACATCTACGCTTCAGGAATTCGGTTGGATTCTGAATCTAGAAAAGAGCCATCTGGTGCCTACGCAGTCGCTGGTGTTTCTTGGGGCACTGTTCAACACAGTAAAGTGCACCATTTCTCTGCCAGAAGAGAAAATTCCTGTAGTCCAGAGCAGGGTGTCTCACGCTCTCGCTGCCTCTCGTCTCACTGCTCGTCAGTGTCTAAAGGTAGTAGGGACGCTCGTAGCCACCTCGCCCATGGTGAAGTGGGCTATGTGGAAGCTGAGACCCTTCCAGAAGGGGTTTCTCCAACAGTGGACGACGGTGAATTTGTCACAAGTTATTCACCTGACCCCATTCATGAAGGGATGCCTTCCCTGGTGGTTACGCCATACAAATCTGACCAACTGCCACTCAATCGCTCCAATTTCCTGGATTACGATAACTTCCGATGCCAGCAGTACCAGTTGGGGAGCCCACTGTCTGTCCGAAGTGGCACAAGGCAGATGGAACTTTCCCTGTCACGGAGTAGTGTCCAACATTTTAGAGCTACGAGCTGCCCTCAAAGCCCTTCAGGCTTTTCACCATCTAACGCAGGGGGCCTCAGTGCTGCTAAGGATGGACAACACCACGGCAGTGGCTTATGTCAAGAGGCAGGGAGGAACGCGCAGTATGTCTCTCCTCCAAGAAACATTTTCAATTTCAGCCTTCACCGGAATTCAGTGGGCAAGTCATCATCCGATTCAACAATTTTTTAAGGGCGCAGTCAGGCTTAGGCCTCAGAGAAGGCCGAGATTTCCAAAATGGGATCTCCCATTAGTTTTGGACTTTTTTTCTTCAAGGGATGTTGCCTCCATGTCTATCAAGGAACTTACGTTGAAGACAGCATTTTTGGTGGCCATTACCTCCGCTAAGAGGGTTTCTGAGATACACAATTTGGGTCACAAAGAGCCTTTTCTGACCTTTTTTCAAGACAGGGTGGTCCTAATCCCTATGCTGGGGTCAAATCCAAAAGTGACCTCTGTCTTCCACGAAAATGCTGAGATAGTTCTTCCCACCTTCAGAACTGTTGAGGAATCTTCAGTCCATCCTCTAGACGTGGGCAACACTCTAAGCCAATATTTGGAGGCCACATCCTCCTTCCGCCAATCGGATTTCCTTTTTGTCCTACTCCATGGCAAAAAGAAAGGAATGCGTGCATCTTCTAGAGCAGTGGCTGCATGGATCGTTCAGGCTATCCAATGGGCGTATAGAGCGAAGGGCTTGGCTCCTCCAGAGGCGATTACAGCTCACTCTACAAGAAGCGTCGCTACGTCTTGGGCAGCTTCCAAGCACGTCGCGCCTGACGTGATCTGCAAAGCAGCATCCTGGTCATCTGTTAATACTTTTCTTTCCCATTATTGTATTGAACCTGCTGCTTTATCTTCCGTTAATTTTGGCGTTCAAGTCTTGTCAGTTGACAGTGTCAATTAAAGTTTTCTTTGTTCAGCATCTTCCCACCCGGGAGAGTATAACGAGTTATTTCCCAAACGTATGCTGCCATGGAGTCTGTCAGGAAAACGGAAAATTGATATCAAATACTTACCGTAATTTTCTTTCCTGATGGACTCCATGGCAGCAGAAGTCCCCTCCCAATTCCTGAGTAGGCTAGTTACAGAACACTGCTGAAAGGGAGCAAAGATTTATGGGAGTGGGGTCCTATGAGGTAGGAGAGGAGGCGGGGCCTACCCAAATGTATGCTGCCATGGAGTCCATCAGGAAAGGAAAATTACGGTAAGTATTTGATATCAATTTTCCGTTTTCCAGCTTGCGGGACCACAATCTAGGTGCCAGCAGGCTGAGAGTGATTGTCACTGGGCTAATTAAGCCATTAACCCGTTACATGCCACCACCTCCGTTTGGTCCGAGCCCGGAGGAAGCTCGTAATTTTAGAAATATCAATTATGATTTTAGAATAATCATCTGTAACACACTGTCACCACAGACATGTATGTTCATAGGATTTATTCTATACAGTAGCACTCTTTAAGAGACAGGTTCTTTGTTAGCTTGCATTAAGAGCTTAGGGACAAGGTTACACTTTTCAAAATAAGGTTTTAATAGTGAAAAGGTCAAAGTTGGTGCAAATAAAATATTTACAGAAAAAGGGTGTTTCAAAGAAATAGAGACATAATTCAGCAATTAGAAAGATAAGGTAGAAGTGAGGAGGAAGCATACTTGCACTCATTGTCCTGGGTGTTATCAGAGTTCAATCGATGAGCCAAGTGTGATCGGTTCTCAAACTTAAGAGATGTTCCTTCTTTGATGTTACCATGAGAACTCCCCACTGGTTAGGGGTCTCCCTTTTTCTCTGGGATCAAAGGGGTGTTGAAAGATGCCCCTGACCAATTAATACGGAGTGGCCATGGGCTGTCCTGGGGTTATGACAGTATCAAGACCCTCCTCTCTGGACAGTTTTATACCACTATTCAGATCTTGAAATATATACCAGTTACATTCGTTAAACTGATAGTTTATCATTCAGCATGTAATTTCACATCCAGGGATACCAAACACAGAATATCTCAGATAAACTTGTCACCCAGAGCTGTGTGAATTCTTATATTAGCTCAGTTAGAAAGAAAAGGAAGAAAAACAATCAAGCTCAGAAACCCAACCAGAACTCTACATCCCACATCCACCATGGGAAATCAAAGAGAAGGGGATTGTAAGAACAGAAGCCAAGAGTTCCAAACACAAACCCTCAAACTTGGCTTTCTCGTCTTATATTGTGCTAACAGATTTTTTGTGGAACATGATCCACTGTAAGTTTCCGCTTCATAACAGAGATGTCTACAACCGCTGACTTCCAGGCAGAGATGAAACAAATCCTTCTAAATAAGTTTTCCTTTTTTATCTGCAGTCTTCTCTTTTGTACATCCCTTCAAAAGTGCTGATTTTAGATTAAATCCTTCTGCATTTTTTAATATCACAGAGGAGGGGGTGAAGAGTTGCAGTTAGAGGTCTGAGACACTGTGTGAGAGCTGAATGGAGGAATGGAACACCCCCCCCTTCACATACAGCAGAACTGTTTTGTGAAAAGATAAGCTCTCCTCCCCGACACAAATTTTATCTCGTGTAGGAAAAACGAATCAGAAGTGACTCATCCTGATAAAGGAGAAATGAAGCACCAGAGAAAAACGACACTTAGAGCTTTGGTGAGAAACAAGTAAACACCACAGATTTATGTGCTTTCTTAGGTTTTTTTGACTGGGGTTTACAGACACTTTAAGCAATAACTGGCTCTGAAAATATAAGTCTAGGAAAAATAATGGCAAGCAGATTAACTATTGTACAACTATTGTACAATTTATTGAAAAATGAGTTTTGGTAACAGGGGGCGGAACTGGAAGCAGAAAGTGCAGGGTCTGGAGGAGGCCTGGAGTGAGCTGCTGGAGCCTGCTGAATGCAAGATCAGGACAGGCAGAGACGAGGGGTTGCTGCAGCTGCACAGAGGCATGCAAGATCTGTAGGAGGAGTTCTGTCCTCATCTCTGTTTCTGACTACTGAGACGGAGGAGGGGGGCAAAGATAAGCCTCTACGCTGCTGCAATAAAAAGCACAGGATCTGGTGGAGGAGCTCTGTCCTCCTGCCAACTGCTGACATAAGGGGGGTGCTACAGCTGCAGGAGAGGTGCGAGGGTCACGTGAAATGGCCTGGTAGGTCAGATTTGGCCAGCGGGCCTTGTGTTTAAAACATGTGATCCAGATGAAACTGCAGGATACATTTTCGAATGCCTGATAGGGACTAGGGACCAATGTGATAAAACCTTAAAATTAGCTTCAATTAGTTGGACATTCAGAATACCTTTATTGAGGTCCAAGCATTCCATGCTTCCTCTATGATCTCTGTCTCGGGATCTCTTTGGCATGCCAGCCTATGGGATGTCTTATGTGGCATTTTAAAAAACAATTTGTATAAAAGTGATACACCGTGTTTTTGTAAGCCCCCCCTTCCATCCCCGAAAGCATCTATTTTCATAGATAGTCTGTGTCATTCTGTCATCAGTTTTGCCTTGTACTTCTGTAAGAAAATTAGTAATCGGATCTAAACAAAAGGATTCTGACTGGGGTAACTGCAATTGTTGAAAAAAATTGGATGCGTCTCAAACAACTCTGCGATCAAGGAAGTGCCAAATGCAGTATAATCCCTTATTTATCTACCATTGAAATGAAAGAGGCTGCATCCCAGGTGGGAACTCAGGCCTGGTAAATAATGGGGCTACCAGCATGTGACGGTAGTGGAGAGGATATAATTTGTATGAGGAATCCCACAATTGTAGCAAATGAGACAATGAGGGGCATAAAACTGCCCGATGATTCGTAAAGGCTATCCACATTAAGAGGTTTATGGGGAGAGATTTGAAAGCTTGTGAATCTGAAAAAAAAAAAGATCCAGTCTTGGTGGTAGGAACTAAAATATATCTGCAATAATTGCGTTAACTGGGCTTCCCCATAACATTTTCTAAAATCTGGCACCCCTAGACCCTCCAGATCTTTAGGAGTGTCTGTAGCTTGCCCTTGAAAAACACAGATTGCACAAGATCTTCTTTGCTGTCCTTTTATCTATACCAGCAGTTCAATGGACACCCTCTTTACTCCTCTGAAGAATACTAACGACTATGGACTTGGAGCATTTCTTGAACTACATGTCAAGTTTCATACCTCAGTTGAAATATACTGATTTACATCCCTGAAATATGGCTTCCATCCCCTCTGGCTGCACGTATCAGTGATACCTGTATGTACCCTACCCTACTGTCTCACAACTGAATGACCCTTTTGTTTTTCTGCTAGTTTTTCCTACCCCTGGTAGATAGTACAGTCCTGAAATTTTTGCTTGCAATGTTATCCCATTAACATGGTCGCGTGCAACTAAAACCATTGAATTGGACATTGTTGAAAAGAAATTATCATTCAGGTCCCCTGTTTTTGCTCTTACATATTGATCGATAATAGGTGGTTATTCTGGGAGTGAAAAAAAAGGCCATTGATCAAACCTGAAAAACATATTATTTTCTGCCACAACCATTTGTCGTGGGTCAATTGAGCGATGTCAGATTCTATCATTTTGTGGAATTGGACATTGATTGTTTAGTTTGATTGTGCCATGTGGGGCCACCAAAAGTCTATGAGCCCTCAGTTTTTACCTGAGTAAACCACAAATCCATTTCTAGTTGGGCAGCATCTCCCTCTATGGAGAGCTTATCCCCTAGGTTTTAGTATTTGCATGCTACCCTAAATGTTTTTTTGCCATGTTGTGTTTTGGGATGCAAACATCTTCCAGTTTCAAACTGAATCAGGGGTGCTTGTGAATGTTAATGTTCTACTGTTTTTATTGTTTTGTGCCTTGCATATGTGTGAACAATTTCATCTGTTTTTGCTTTCAGTATGGTGGTCCTCTAGAATGGCTACCTATGGGTCTGGATCTGATTTGGGCTCCATAGCCCAAGGGCAACATTTTATTCTATATGAACAATGGCAATAGTTAACCTCTTCCTAAAATGTGCTGGGCTTAAAATTTAAAATAAAAAGACTGCTAGCACTTATATGCCTACAAAAGTCCAACATCTCTGTACTCCAGGAAACCCTTACTGGTAGTAAAGTTTTGAGTCTTAAAAAAAGGCCTGTTTGGGGCACTATGCCAAAGGTGTCTATATCCTGGTCCATAAATTGTTATTCTTCCATCTTTTGGATTTCAAACTACGGTAGATTCAGATGGCATACATGTAGTAATGTATATTGTATTAAACTATAGTGAATTGGTTATCCGCGCACCACCCTGCCACAACACCTAAGTGCTTCAGAGAATAGCAACTTTGGTTAGCCCGCTATCCTATCAACAATATCCTCTTCATTGGGGACTTTAACGTGTCCCTAGATGGACAGACTAACCCCCAATGAACTGAGTGTCCTTGGAACTTTCCAAATGGACTGACACCTAATGATTTACCAATATCTGGAGGTGGAAAAATTCCCACATCCGCCATTCTGCCCCACATAAACTATGTAGAGAATAGTGCAGAACTTTTTCCCCTTGACCATTGCGTTATGAATCAATTTACTGAAATTGATCTTTTTCCCCAAATGGAACTATATCTTTAGGCAATGTCCCTTATAGCTTCCTAAACCCCTTCTCATCAATATGAGGTATCTTTATACTCCTTTTATATGGGTTGACCTTACACCAAGACTTGTGCTTCCGACTCTCCAACTCCCACTCTGGAGAGGGGATCTGGGGCAACCCAATTTACAAATATACTACTAGGCCAGTATGCTGGTGGTTATTACAGTCTAGAAATAACCCAGCTGTTGATCTGGAGACAGTCAAACTAAGGGGCCTACACCACACTTGGGAACCTGGTGTCTCGGGGCTTTGCTCATACCCTGATATCACTATACCCATGTTAACTGTTCTTAAAATGAAGAAGACAAAAGTTCCTATGCCTTGAACATTTTTCTTCTTTTACACCCTTCTGGGGAAATCCTGCCTAACCTTAGCAGCAGACAATACCAAACCTGCAGCTGTAACCCTATCACAACTCTACAAAACATTATAGCCAATAATAACCTCCTCTCATTTGATGTCTTTAAAGCTAACTTCACCTATTCAATGTAGTTTTTTATGTTACCTGCAGTTGCGGGATGGAATGCACGCTCTATTCCCACCCCCCCCCCCCCACACTAGAGACAACTCTCATTGAAACTAGTACAAGATAGGCTACAAACCCCCCCCCCCCCCCTCTCTTTTTGTATTTGTGACTCCTAACTTCAAACACACTCAGACTCAAAAATGGAAGAGGCACATCTACCTTAGCTAATGAAGACTGGGTTGAACCACTGGCACACTGCCATATGATCCCATCAACGATAAATATATACAATTGAAAATGCTACAAAGGGTGTATTACACCTCCACTCTTAATACCCTCTGCCCTAAATGTCAAACTGAACCTGGCTCATTTATACACATGATGTCCACTGGTCTTTTGATCTTGAGAGGTTTACAAATATATGATGCCATAAAAGAAAAAAAAATTACAGATGACACTATGGGTTGGGATCCTGTCATGTTTCTCTTGGGTTGGTTGGATAGTCTAGACTTCTATAAATCTACCCAGCTACTTATCTTATTTGCTGCCGTCTATGCAAGGAAAGCAGTATTTTTCCACTGGAAACTCCAACCCTCTTACATTCTTATGTAAATCACTTGTCAAGTCTACCGTCCCCTATATAAACTAACTTACATTTGTCAAACTGCCCTAACAAAAATGGTAAAAAATGGTGTTTTAGTTTGCGTCTGCATTGTTCCTGGGCGCATGCTGCTCTAAACATACAGCTGCAAGAAAAAGTATGTGAACCCTTTGGAATGATATGGATTTCTGCATTGGTCATAAAATGTGATCTGATCATCATCTAAGTCACAATAATAGACAATCACAGTCTGCCTAAACTAATAACACACAAAGAATGAAATGTTGCCATGTTTTTATTGAACACACCATGTAAACATTCACAGTGCAGGTGGAAAAAGTATGTGAACCCCTAGACTAATAACATCTCCAAGAGCTAATTGGAGTGAGATGTCAGCCAACTGGAGTCCAATCAATGAGATGAGATTGGAGGTGTTAGTTACAGCTGCCCTGCCCTATAAAAAACACAGCAGTTCTGGGTTTGCTTTTCACAAGAAGCATTGCATGATGTGAATGATGCCTCGCACAAAAGAGCTCTCAGAAGACCTACGATTAACAATTGTTGACTTGCATAAAGCTGGAAAGGGTTATAAAAGTATCTCCAAAAGCCTTGCTGTTCATCAGTCCATGTTAAGACAAATTGTCAATAAATGGAGAAAGTTCAGCACTGCTGCTACTCTCCCTAGGAGTGGCCATCCTGTAAAGATGACTGCAAGAGCACAGCGCAGACTGCTCAATGAGGTGAAGAAGAATCCTAGAGTGTCAGCTAAAGACTTACAAAAGTCACTGGCAAATGCTAACATCCCTGTTAGCGAATCTACAATACGTAAAACACTAAACAAGAATGAATTTCATGGGAGGATACCACAGAGGAAGCCACTGCTGTCCAAACAAAACATTGCTGCATGTTTACAGTTTGCACAAGAGCACCTGGATGTTCCACAGCAGTACTGGCAAAATATTCTGTGGACAGATGAAACCAAAGTTGAGTTGTTTGGAAGAAACACACAACACTATGTGTGGCAAAAAAGAGGCACAGCACACCAACATCAAAACCTCATCCCAACTATGAAGTAGGGTGGTGGGGGCATCATGGTTTGGGGCTGCTTTGCTGCGTCAGGGCCTGGACGGATTGCTATCATTGAAGGAAAAATGAATTCCCAAGTTTATCAAGACATTTTGCAGGAGAACTTAAGGCCATCTGTCTACCAGCTGAAGCTCAACAGAAGATGGGTGTTGCAACAGGACAATGGCCCAAAGCATAGAAGTAAATCAACAACAGAATGGATTAAAGTGAAGAAAATAAGCCTTCTGAAGTGGCCCAGTCAGAGTCCTGACCTCAACCCGATTGAGATGCTGTGGCAAGACCTCAAGAAAGCGATTCACACCAGACAGCCCAAGAATATTGCTGAACTGAAACAGTTCTGTAAAGAGGAATGGTCAAGAATTACTCCTGACCATTGTGCACGTCTGATCTGCAACTACAGGAAACGTTTGGTTGAAGTTATTGCTGCCAAAGGAGGTTCAACCAGTTATTAAATCCAAGTGTTCACATACTTTTTCCACCTGCACTGTGAATGTTTACATGGTGTGTTCAATAAAAACATGACAAGATTTCATTCTTTGTGTGTTATTAGTTTAAGCAGACTGTGATTGTCTATTGTTGTGACTTAGATGATGATCAGATCACATTTTATGACCAATTTGTGCAGAAATCCATATCATTCCAAAGGGTTTGCATACTTTTTCTTGCAGCTGTAAGTACCACTTGGTGTACTCTTGTATCAAATGTGGGAACAACAAAATTTACAATGAAGGTAAACTAGACAGCCACTGAAATATCTAGTAAATATTTAAAATGAGCAGACACACCAAGAGCAGTTTTGATAAAAAGCATAAAACAAAACTTTAATGGAGATCAAAAATACATAAAGCTTCTTACCCATAACAGTTTCCATAAACATTAACAAGACTCAAGCTTACACTCCTATTCCCAATATCCAAAAGAAAGGTCAAATAATACTTAACCCTAGCAACAGCTTGTATTCGATATCTGGAACAGGACAGTGAAGAGGTTTTTTTGCTGCATGCTTTCCTTCCACAGATCCAACTGATACAACCGTCCAGCCCTGTCAGCTTTCAGCCTCTTGCCAAGACCAAAATTTGTCCTTTACTCAAGGCCACATGTTGATCCAGACTGGACTGAAGGAAAGACAACGCATCCTATGGAGTACTTTCTAGCTGAAAGTCCATTGATTTACACTAAGCAATATAAGCTATACAGGTGCAATGGTTGACTTTGCAAAAAGTCAACTTCCTAGTCTTTAGGAGGTAAAGATGCACAAGTCTGAAAGGCCCTGTCTTTTAGGACCATGGCTTTAACAGCCAGCAACTGAGAAGCCATGTGTATGGCATTTATTTGACTGGATTCTCATTAGGTGTCCCCACAACAGAGGAGTCCAGCCTTGAAGAAATTTCAGAATTGCTTGGACTCCAGAATGATGGGAAGGTGAGCTTCCACCAAAGACCAAGTCCCTTGCACTGAGGAGGGCATCCAGGACTGCTCCCCAGCGTGACACGCTGGCATTCGTTGCGAGAACCTTTCAGGTCCACGAAGGGAGGGGTTTTCCAGAATCTATCTCTGGGTTGGAAATCCACCATATCAGAGAAAGCCTGGCCTTGGGGGGACAGATGCATGTAAAAGTTTTTTGTCCCACAAAGCCAGAATGTATCTCGTGTCCTGCTTACTGTAGAACTCTCTCCAGTGAAGCCACTCCTCTTCACAGTTTTGAACTTTCAGTGCTGCATGGATCAATGGAAGGGAACTCTTCCCGTCCCCTACTGACAAAGAGTAGCATTGTTTTGTTTTCCTTTGAATGGGACGGGGGGGACGGGGGGGGGGGGGGCTCTTTCATTCATCCCTCCCTTTCCTATTTACAGAATGTGTTACATTTTGTAAAAACAATGCACGAACATCAAAAGGAGTCTATAATTCTAATTTGAGGCGCGCATTCAGCAAGTGAATGCTGGTTTGGATAATAGGGTTGTGTTTTCCCAATGTATTAAAAGGGCCTGAAAATCCACCAAGGGTTTGTGCTTTGAACAGAGTATTCTTCAAGAAGAATGTTGCGTCTCCCAAGAAAAAAATGGCATCATCTGTGTAATGAGTTATTTTCTATTCCCCATCATCTGGACAAAACTGGTAATATGGGAGACTGGCCTAACTATGGATGCAAGGGGTTCAATCGCCAGGGTAATTACTGGGGTTAAAAGCGGCTATCCCTATCTTGTGCCTCCCACTGGTTGAAAAGGTTGCGATACTGGCCTTACCATGGCCCTTGGACGCCTGCGGCATCTGTCAAGAGGACCCTGTGACCTCGTCACGAACTTTGGTATCCTCCTGTGGAGCCGACCCTACAAAAGGAGCTGCATGTAAGACTGTGAAAACAGAACTGTCTTGAAGGTGGATACCACCAGACTCAGAACCTATATGCAAAATGGGAGCTGTGTGACAGCAGCCGGTGAATCAAGGCTTGTGGTCCCTGAAGTTTGTGCAGAGGAAAGACCACCCTGGTCAGAAATAGAATCAGACCTAGGTAAATCCATTATATATGGAGGACCTTCGGTAGTTCAGACATCACCTGAACCTTTGCAGGAATTAAATCCACGCAAGTAGACTCAGGACCTAAAAAACCTAAAAAGGACAAGCTTTGTCCCACTTTTCTGGGTACCCCCAAAAGAAACATTTCACGTATCTCCTTGACGCTCACCAAAGATGTCCACGAGGCCGGAAACTAGCCAAGATGTCCCCCCCCCCACCCCAATAATGGCGAAGGCAGACCTTGATGCTGAAGGGGTCTTGTTTGCTGGTCCGGGGATGCTAGCTCTAGGTTTATCCGAGCAAGGTTGCTTGGAACCTCCTGGGGCAGATTTAAAAGATCTATTTCCCTTATTCTCCGTCCCAGAAGTACAAAATAGTTTTCTATGGGCTGAGAAGGAGGGCCCCCATCTGCAGCGAGGCTCCTTCCCTTTCCTTGACTGTGGCAGGAAGGTACTCTTTCCCCCCGTGATACCCTTAATGTCATCAAGCGGTCGCCTTGAAAGGGCAGATCAATGAGAGCTTTCTTAGAGGCTTGATCTGCAGACCAATTCTTAAGCCACACCACCGCTGAAACAAAGTTTGGACAGCACAGGCGCTGTATCCAAAGCTACATCAAGAACTGCAGCCCATGGACCAACTGATCCGCTAAATCAACATAAGCAGCGGAGACCTGCTCTCCCCCCAGGCTCTGGTGCAAAAGCTTGGACCATTCAGTTAGGGTCTGAGACACCAAGGCTGAGGCAAAGACTGGCGACAAAGCCGAACCAGCCATAGAAAACATGATGCGTGTCACAGCCTCCGCTTTCTTGTCAGCTGGGTCCTTCAAGGATAGGGATTCCTCTACTGGGATCATGGTTGTTTTATTCAACCTGGAAACAGGTGGACTAGCCCACTTTTTTTTTTTTTTAAGTGACTCCTCAAAAAGGTAATGTACAGTAAAACGTTTGGGGACCACAAAGGGTAATTTTGGTTGTTCCCATTACTTACAGGAAAACCTGTCAAACTAAGGCACATAAGGAAACAACTTTGGAGAACGATGCAACTTATGCATACCAAATGACACAGCCACGTCCGTGGCTACATCAGCCGCATTCTCCATCTTTAAAGTCTCACGCACTGCAGTGATAAGTGCATCTACCAGCGGCTTTTCATTCTCTGCTGCGACCATGGAGGAATCATCCTCTATATTGGATGGATCAGGGGGGTGTGATATTAAGTCCCCCTGGATGGGCCGCGTCCATGGCGGCATCTGGCTCAGAATCAGATGACACAGACAGAGAGGGGGGGGTCTTCCTCCTGGGCCTTTTCCCACACGCCACTTCGATCCGAGACAATAAGGACTGCAGGACCGCTGTCCGTGCAACCATGGAAAGCTGGGGTTCTGAGGGACTTGCCACCTCCTTGAGGGGGTCAGTGGGGGAGATGTGACCCTGAGGCTTCATAAGGAAAGGAAGATCTTGCAGGAACCAAAATTATCTTTTGGCACCACTAAAGGATCCCCTCAAGGCTCAGGGTTCCTATCAGCAGAGAGAGAGAGAGAGAGAGATAACAGGGACCCCCAAAGACTCACCCTACCGACCAGAGGAGCGCCAATAATTCAAACCCAGCATCATCATGGACACTATTCCTGTTCATATGTCCTGGGCACAGGAAGCGGAAAACTAAGAAGGAAAAGGAGCTTCGGCATCCCCACGAGGCTTCAGTTGTCTCCAGCATCTGCCAGACTAAGGGAAAATGGCCCCTGTGACATCATCTAGCTACACAAACATGGCCGCCAACCAGAGACCAGCCAGACTAAGGGAAAATGGCCACCATCAACTACAAACACAAACATGCTGCCAGGATCTTTCCTGCACCCTCTGCAACGCTGCACGCTCTGCAAGGTTACCCCTCCCGAAGGTAGGACACACATTTAGGGGAGACTCTGCACCGGTCTCTGCACTGGGACTCCCCTGCACTATACCCACACTACAAACAGCAGGGCATGCACATAGGGGTCTCCTACACTGGGACCCCTCCAGACTACCAGAACGGGACACACACTATCCCAGGACCCTTACAGAGTAGGGATAGCGGGGGGGGGGCAAGGGTCTTTGCTGCATTCCCTGCCCTGTGACCCCCACCAGACTCTAGGTCCAGACCGGGGGGAGTGGGAGTGGGGGAAGCCAGCTCAGTGAGGAATTTAAGGATGAGAGAAGGGAACCTGCAGGCAGGTCCAACCGTTCTTGGAGGTTACCCGCATCCACACCAAAGATAACCACTGCGACTCAGACCCAAGCCCAGTCGTATGCGACCCTGCGAGACATTTAACTCGTGGGCCAGCCTCTGTCCATGAGGCTATGTCGCAGCCGACCTAGCATGTAACTGCGGCGGTCTTCACGCGCTCGCTGGCTGGGCTGGGGGGACTACTGGATCTAGATTATCCAGCCCGTCACCCAGCCTGGCAGTTGATTGTAGATCTCCCGAGAGAAAAAACAAAAAATATGTAAGGAAGGAGAAAATTGCCAGGACCAGAGATCCCAGCCGGGAGCCTAGGTCCTTACTCCTGAGTAGACAAATTAAAACTGATTACCTGGAGCAGAGAGGGGGGTTATATACCAGCTGAGGATGGCCCATGGATATAGCCAGGTGTTTTTTTGTTCCGTTTAGTTCTACCCCTAGAGGAGGCAATATAAACCACTAGTTAGGATTTATGGAGTGTTGTGTCCGTCGATGAACGAAAGAGAAATCTCTTTTTAAAAAAAAATTTCGGTCTTTTTTCGTTTATATTGCAAAAAAGAAAAAATTACACTGTTGATCAAATACCCCCAAAAGAAGGCTCTATTTGTGGGGGGAAAAAAAAAGGACATACTGTACATTTTTTTTGGGTATAGCGTTGCATAACCGCACAATTACCAGGTAAGTGCCAAATTGCAAAAAATGCAAAAAATGCTCTGGTCAGGAAGGGCGTGAAACCTTCCAGGGGCTGAAGTGGTTAAAGGAAGTTGACAATGACGTAAAAACTGTCTGTGGTGATAGAGCAGATCAAGAAGAAAAGAAAACATTCTACATTTGGAGGTGCCATTTAGGAGAGTTAGCTCATAGGGTCCAGAACATGAATTTTCACTATGAAGCAAATACACTTTTTTGAGCTAGTTTTATTTTAAACGTTCATGTATCCATAGGCTTATTTTACAAGGCTATAATGCTTGTTTTTTTTTTTCCTTTTTTTCAGCCATGCAATTTTTATCTCGGATTCACTCTCAATTTTGATGGTTTCTAAAGGCTAAATGCTATTAAAGCGGTGTTCCAGCTGGGGAAAAAAAAAAAAAAAGTCAGCAGCTACAAATACTGTAGCTGCTTACTTTTAATAAATAGACACTTACCTGTCCAGGGAGCCCGCAATGTCGGCACTTCAGCCAATTTTCAGATTGCCTGCTGGGTGCTGCTGCCGCCATTCGTTGTAAGGGAAACCGGCAGTGAAGCCTTCCTACTAATTGGCCCGGGGGAAAGGAGGAAGGGGGCCGAACTTTTGAGGAACGGCGTCCCGACGCCGTCTCCGCAAAGTGGGCAAGGGTACCTGTCAAAAACCGGTACCCTTTCCCCCCTGAAAAGTGCAAAATGTGGCACCAGAGGAGGAAAGTGGAAGCAGATCAGCGGATGTTCGACTTTTGGTTGGAACTCCACTTTAAAGTGGTTCTAAAGGCAGAAGTTTTTTTTTATCTTTTTGCACTCTATGCATGAAGATAAAAAAAAACCTTCCGTGTGCAGCAGCCCCCCACATATTTACCTGAGCCCCATCTCGATCCAGTGATGTTGCAAGAAACCCACTGCTGTACAGGACTCTGCCTCCTGATTGTCTGAGACACTGCAGCAGGCACCATTGGCTCCTGCTGCTGTTAATCAAAGTCAATGAGCCAATGAGGAGAGAGGGGGTGGAGCCAATCCACGGCTCTGTGTCCAAATGGAAACAAAGAGCAGCGGCTCAGCTTGGGTGCCCTCAAGGGGACAGAAGCACCGAAGAGGGACCAGAGAAGAGTAGAATCAGGGCTCTTATGTGCAAAACCACTGTACAGAGCAGGTAAATAACATTTTTGTTATTTTTAAACAAAAAAAACAAAAAACAAGACTTTAATCGAACTTTAACTTAGAGAATTAAGCAATGACTCTGTTGTTTTGTATCATTTATTGTATACTATAGTTACCAATAAAAATATAAAACATACATTTTAATCAGTTTATTAATGGCAATAAAGAAAACATTTTGTTAACAGTTTTCATGTTTACAAGCTTAATTTGTAACAGTCTCATTGACTGGAGAGTTTCATTGACATTTACAAGCTGAATGATTGAAGACATAACGTAATGCTAAGAAGCAGCCATGACTTTTACATTGCTTTGCTATAATGCAAGGCATGTTGTAAGACATTTCTGCAAAAGGCACTTACAAAACAAACATTAGGAATGTTGTTTTTAACGTATGATAATTCTGTGCATAAACCTTGGCAGCCCAGGGCTGTATGTTCCCATAGGTTTTATTTAGTGGTATGCAAATTGTGGATGAATGGAATGTAACTTATAGATGATGTCAAATTGACTCGCATCACATCCCAGATTTTTTTTATCTCTCCAGGATCCCAGGGGGCGAGAACACCCCGGTTTGGTTCTTGATTCTGCATCCCCAAAATCTTACACCACTCCTCATCCTGCACTAGCAGGGGGAACAGGTCTACTCGCTGATGAAAAATAAATGAAAGAGCAAATGCAAACAGTAAAGCAAGGCTCATTCATAATAGCTGAAGTAAAGCTGGGCAGAATTATAAACATCTGAGCCGCAAGAAAAAAACTAAGACGTTTGGTGACGTAACAGTGACAGTAAGACAAAAGTTTTGCCAGGTGCCAGAAATGATGTATGAAATCTGAGCCTTATTGCCCCATTGCATTCCAGTTAAAATGTTCACTTTCTAGCTATTTTCCACTACAAACCTGAATCCAAGAGGTTGCTAAAACATACACAGCTCTTGTTTTAGATACAATAAAATTGAGTGCTGTGTTTTTTCTTAGGGCCCCCAACTGCTAATGTGTATTATCAGAGATCCCAAAAATCTTGAGCCACTAAAACCCAATAAAATTAAAGGCATATCAGAATATTTCAAAAATGTATTCTTGTATGCCCTTTGGGGTCCCAGCCCAAAGGCTGCACACCCCTGCTCCTATGGATTGAGGGCTGTTGACATGAAAATTATGCCAGAAGACAGCCCTAACTGTAATGAAGAGGTGTGTCATTGGTAAAAATTACAACACAAGTTACCACAAACATAAGACAAAACATTCCAGTGGGAACCCTCCCTTTAATATTTACATAATACCCAACGTACCTACTATAATTAGTGTCGTTTTTCCAGTTTGGTATAAGAATATATTCAAATGCCAGCTATGTGTTAAAAAAATTAGAGTTATGGGTCAAACAGTGCAAATGAGTTAACACATGAGCAGCATGCAGCTACAGTAGATTTGAGTAGTCTTTTTTTTCTTTATATACTTAAAAAAAAAAAAATTGTATATTTATAACCCATATTTATACTAATATTCTGTCTTTTGTGCAGCAATTCAGAGCTCAGTGTCCCTGTATTTATTGGAATAGAATCCACGTTTTGATTGGTCAGCCAACTGTCGACGATAGTCCTCTTCTTCGTCATCACTTCCATAGCTTCCCCTATTGTCTATGTAGGACCAGCCAGGTGGTTTTTGAGGCTCTGGATGCCTGGAACTAAAAATTTAGAAAAAGTCAAAATTAAACGTCTTTAAAACTGACAGCCACAAAATAGCTCTAAGACTAATCCACACTAATTACCAGGCACCAAACAGTATGGTTTCTGACACTGTGATGCAAAACAGTTGCCAGCTTCAGCTGCCACGTTGCATTTTTTAAAAACTTTTACACACTTTGTATCATTTGTCACCAGTGTATTTATTTAAAGAGAGTGTATCAAAACAAAAATAATAAAAAAAACATCAGTTTGAGAAGCTTCTGACATTATACAGAATCTATTGTTAGGTGCAGTTGACCTCCTTCTGACCAGCGTTTGAGCTGTTTTGAGCTCAAATGCAGATCAGAGGAAGATAAACTGCATTCCTATAGGCTTGTATGATAATGCAAAAATGGAAAGGTTCACCCACCATGGACACTTCTAAATTTTGTCTGCACCATGGTGTGAACGAGATCTAAAGTCTTGATGCCCAGAGACGTCAGTTTTGCTGCATGTGTTCGGCAACAATTGTTCTAGATGTGCGCCGTTCACACCTCAACACTAGTATCATGTGCAGATTTTTTTCTGCATGGGAAAAAAACTGACATGACATCAACATTGGTGTGAATAGGTGGTGGCTCTCCCATCCATGAGCGCTTAGGCATCTAATTTTATACACTAATGCTATTCTGAGGAGGAGTGGAGAAAGGAGGAGAGGAGCAGGACGAACCATCCTTATACACACACAGCTGATCCCCCCTTGTGTTTTTCTCTACATGCTCCATGCCAATGGAGGTCTGGTAAGCAGCCTCTATTGGACACAAGACTGCTGGTGTTGGGACATCATCTTTCTCTGTGGACTTAGGACATTTATGTGCTTTTATTTTAGCGCTGCATTTGGACTTTTAGGGCACATAACTGACGCGCATGAAAACTGATGTGAAACTGATGTCGGAGTTTGCATCAGTTTTTATGCACCTATGGTGTGAACGAGCCCCTAATGACTTCTAGGTTCTGGGTTAAGTAGCAGTAAGTCCTTTATAACTATTGCCTCAGTGGCTTGCTTGAAAAGTCTTGCATTCTTTTATTAATGGCATCTTCCTATGACACCTCTCACTGCATCAAAAACAAATTGGAAAACTGAAGGTCATGTCCAACATACATTTTCGTACAAGAAAAGAGTACCTAAAGAAGAAGGCTAACAGCTGTAACAAGTAAGCAGGCTGGTAGTTCAGTTTTTTCAGACTTTGCTGGCTACAAGTTTGATATGCAGGTAGTGAAACCACAATAATGCTGAGACACGAAAACCTGTTCCTATAAACCACGCTAGCAAAGGAAGCTCCTATTTGAGGCTTCTGGCCAAATCCGTCTATGTGTGCATGTGTGTATGCAACTCTCAAAAAAGACAGATATGAAAGGTGTACATTAATTGTAAATAATGTAATAATAAATTGTAAATGTAAAGTCCTGCATAATACTGTAGGAGTTTCACTGCTTTCCGACTGACCTATAGCACATTTACTGCTACAGGGTGGCCGTGATAGGCAGGATCACATACATATATATGATCCTGCACCTCCAGGTATAGGGCACGAGTGCAAAGTGTGTAAAATAACAGCGGGAGCTGATCAGCAGGTCCCCAGGTCCGCCGGCATCTGCTGATCGTTAGGTACACAGGCAGAACAGCAGTCTGCCTATGTAAACAAGGCAGAATACTGTTCTGTCAATACAGAAGGCTTGGATCCTGTGTTTCTGTAAAGCAGGAACACTGATCCTTGCCTTCCACTAGTAAAAACACCTCCCCCACTACACTGAAACACTAGCTAGGCACACAGTTAACCCTTTGTTCACCCATGATGTAAACCCCTTCCCAGCCATTGTTATTAGTACAGTGACAGTGCATATTTTTAGCACTTATAACAGTAATAAGGTCACTGGTCCCCAAAAGTGTCATTTAGTGTCCGATTTAGTGTCATTTAGTGTCCGATCGCAATATGTAGCAAAATACATATTGGCCTAAATTGATGAAGAAATTAGATTTTTTAAATTTTTGGATATGTTTTTATAGCAGAAAGTAATTTTTCAAAATTGGTCTTTTTTTTTTTTGTTTATAGGGCAAAAAATAAAAATAGCAGAGGTGATCAAATACCACCAAAAGAAAACTCCATTTGGAAAAAAAGACACATTTTATTTGGTTACACTGTCGCCAAACCGCACACAACTTCTTAGGTAAAGTAACGCAGTGCCATATGTCAACAAATGGCCTGGTCTGGAAGGGGGGTAAATCTTCCAGAGGTCAAGTGGTTATTGCAGTTCAATATGGAAAGTAAAACTTTATACCAGCAGGGAATATAATGACAATTACCATACCTTATTGCCTGGGATCGATTCTGGTCATTTTTTTGTGGCTTTATAGGTACAGCATAAATGTCAGGAAGTTTCTGTGCCAGCTCCAACTTTAAATGAGAACAGGAAAAAAAAAAAGTCAATTGAACAAAAAAACAGAAAGTGGTTGGAAATATTACAGAGGCTGAAAAATATTTAAAGTGAAGAATAAACAGAAAGATTGGATAGAAGAGGGAATACATAACCAAACAGCAGAGTAATCATAAATGAAATCAAAGTTAATAAAGCACAACAATTAAATTGAAAATTAAATAAAAACCTTTAAAAATTATTTACTGTTTGCTGTAAGTAACATAGGCTTTTTGAGACAGCTCTGCTGCCCGGCAGCTGACACTTTGTACGAAACCATGTGGATTGGAGGAGCAGCGATAAATACAAATATAAATACAAATGGGTGACATACTGATGAAATGACAAGGCATTTAGCAGGGACTTGGAAAAGGAGGCTCCACCCTCTGAAACGCGTTGTCATAGCAACAGCATGTCACCCATTTGGCAGTGTATCCATCCCTGATTATCCCATCCATGTGGGGCCATACACGGTGTCAGCCACTAGGAGGCCAGGAGCGCTCCTCTGCCCTGCTGTGGGCTTGTGGCTTGCCAGCTTGTGTGAGTGCAGGCACACTGAGTCCATGGTGCAGCTGTCATTTGCACAGTGAAGAGAGGAGAGCGGGATATTCACAGCTTAATGCTGATGCATGGGATGATATGCCTTATACACGCCTACAATTGTGAATGCAATTTGTCTTGTGTTCTTTCCATCCAATAAAAGCTACTGCACTCGGAGCCCATGCACTCCCTTTCCTTTTGTGTCTTTTGCAGTTTCCAGTGTTCCCCTGGTTCTAAGAGCAGCAAGGCTTCCCTGGATTTAGATTCCTTACTGTTACAATTTACTGAACTTTGGACTGGTTATGGCAATAAGTGCATGCTACTAGCATATTGTGTCTAGACTTGTTGCATGCCTGAGATAGGGCTAGAATCAGCTGAGGAGACCAGTGT
Organism: Pelophylax lessonae; assembly: GCF_965119305.1. NCBI lineage: Eukaryota > Metazoa > Chordata > Amphibia > Anura > Ranidae > Pelophylax > Pelophylax lessonae. The sequence continues at coordinate 372,143,981 of NC_138768.1, forward strand.
TAAACTAGGGTCTTGCTCAAATGCAAAGGAAAGCATTGTCACCCTGACAGGTTAGCGAGTTTTGCAACCCACTGGTAGAGCGAGTGTTGGAGTTTTTGGTGCTGTTCTCTTGAGCCTGGTTTCTGCCACTGCTATCAGTAGGGGATTCTCCTGTAGGGTGCAGAAATTAGGCATATCCATAGAAAGTGTCAACCATCCTGTAGTGAAGTCCTTGTGGCAAAACAGCAGGAGGAAGTGGCAGAGTACATTTAAAAGGGCTCTTAGCAGAAGTGGTGGCAAAGTGCGACCTGTGGTGTGATGCAACACCTAGTCATCCACCTGAGATTAAGCTCTGAATGCTTGAAAGTTTAAATACCGAATAGTGGATAAAGTCAAACTACTACTACTACTACTACAACTACTACTACTACTACTACTAGAGATATTAAGTCTCATACTTGCGATCAGTCCAATAACAGGACAAATCTATCTTACCTTTCCGTGTCACAGGTCCCTGTTATGGTTCAATGTTTTGCCCATCATAGTGGGCAAACCCCTGGAGAGGTCTTCGGAGTTTGGGAACCATAGGATCAGATGACTGCCCTGGAGCTGTACAGCACTCTGCAGCTAACTACACCTGTCGCACTCAGTGCCAAGGTGAGCTCCCAAGCAGGATCCAGTACACCATTGCAAACTGTCTCCACAGTGTGGGGTCTGGGTACAGTTCGGAAGTTATTACCAGGGTTACACTGATCTGGATGCACTGCTTCTATTGTTTTAGTAGAAGGCAACGCAAAGTTGATTGAGGAATTTGAAATAAAAAATCCATTTACACATAGAAACGTATCCGTATGGGGAAAAAAGAAAAGGCTGTCATCTAAGGGAGCAGGGTAGAGTTCCCAGTGGTCCAAACATTTTTCCAGTGTCCAATCACCTATATGTAGCAGCCTAAAATCCAGGGACTATGAATATCCAGCCTGTGTCCTTTATTGTAAAATTAAGATAATTTTGCAATATTTGATATACTAGCCAAGCATATACTGTAAATCATACTGGAAGAGAGGCAAATTTAATTTACTTTATTATACTCCGACATCCAGTTTTTAAAAACTGGCGGGTGCAGCATTATCAGACTCACAAGGCTTGATGGGGCTGATAAAGTAAGTGTGCCTCAAAAGAGAAGGATATCTGTATGCTATTGATGACCTTGCAGACAGACAAATTACATGTACAGATTTATGAAGCTGCACAGGGGCCTTCAGAGACTTGAGGGTCCATTTATAGAAGATGTGGATCAGCTGAGTGCTGGGTCCTTCCCCCGCTTCCCTGTCATTTGGACATTGACATGGCTTATTTCTGTTAGTCAATGGATGCATAGTAAATGTCCTTACTTGTCCGGTAGTTGACTAACACAGAGGGGCTCTTAGAGGACTTCGTCCACCACTGTGTGCTCAGATAGACTTTTAGTAACCTCAGCTATTAGAAGTGAAAGGTCCCCTACATAAAGGAACTAATATGTGTATTAACAGCACTGTACCTGCAGCAAAATTATATGATCACACACTCAAGCAAAGATGTGATCTTACACCCAAACTCAGGTAGCCTGCCAGCAGATCAGCCATCTGGTCACAGGTGGAAATATGTATATATGTGTGTGGACCCCTTGTAAGCTTTACTCCTTTCTGTTACATTCCTTGAAAATGAATAGTTTGGTGGTGATAAAAATACAATCCCAAAGAACATGCCATTATGCAACCCATGCTGTTATGCAGTGGACATTGTGAAAATGACAGGATTTTTGCAGTCATTCATTCTTACCCGTGCATTTTGTGCCTCATGTAACTCCTGCATCCTTTGTTGTCTTGCACTGAGGTCCATTTTCTCAAAAATTTTCACTTTCCCTAACACAGACTTGGGGGCATTTGCTCCTTCATCAGCGGAGCCTTCGTTAATATTTCCCACAGGGGGGTGAACACTGACAGGAGGCTTTATTATGGGTTTTGTAGCAAGCACAGGTTTAGCAGCCGTAGGGGGTGGAACAGCTTTGCCAGATCCTGCTGAGACTTCACTGCTGGCTACACTAGAGCTACTCCGTTTAGCATCATAACTGCGAGGGGAATCGTACAGTTCATCTTTGCCTTGTGCTTTGACCTGCAAAGAACATATAAAATTTGCTTTTAGGCAACTATTGCAGATATACAGGTCTGAGATTCAATTCCACAAAAGTAATACAAGCATATTTTGACTCCTAATATGGTTATACCTGAAATTCAGCCATTCAAATACTGTAGAAGCAGTGAGGATAACAAGCAGATTTATGAATAGGAAATGCAGAGCACACAAATGGCAGGAACAAAAAAAAGATTAGCAGTATTTTTAGATTACCAGCACATACCTTGGGAGGTTCTGGTTTAAATGATGGTGGTGGACTGGGCTCTCGAAGCACTTCTTTGCTGCTTGCCCCTTTAAGCTGACTCCTTGGCTCCGGAACTGGTTTTGCTGTCGTCTGAAAAATATCACAGTACAATAAACTATCCCAAAATGAATATTGGTAATATATAAAGGATAGGTTAAATAATGCACAAAAACATGGAAATGTCAAGTTATTACAATGGCCAGTTATCCAGTTTTTACATCTCTAGACATTCATGGTTCAATATAATTTTTATTCAGATACCGCATAAAATATAACAAAGGTACAATAAGTAGAAGGTAAAAAGGGAACTAACAATTCCTCACCTATAAGAAAGGGGGACAAACATCAGATCAGGCAAAGTCACAAAAGAAAATACAATGTGCGACAATGAAAACTATAACTTAGAGCACATGCGTCAAAAACACAAAGCCCGCCGGCCGATTCCGACCCTCCAGGCCATTTTATGCAGCTGCGGCACCCCCTGGTCTCTGTCTCCACCTTTTCTCAGCAGTTGGCAGCAGAGAGGAGGTCAGAACTCCTCCGCCAGATCCTGCACTTCTCTGTACATCCACAGAGATAATCTTCTCTGTCCCCTACGCCTCAGCAGTCAGCAGCAGAGAGGAGGACATCGCACATCCTACTGATCCTATGCCTCTCTGTGCATCTGCAGCACCCCTTTGTCTCTGCCTTCCCTGGTCACAGCATTCAGCAGACTCCAGCTGCTGACTCCAGCCCTCCTCTGGTCCTCCTTCCGACCCTGCACTGCTTACCAGTTCCGCCTCAAGCTTCTTCAGCAGCACAAGGTGTAAGGGGGTGCACTGTAGGGGAGGGTGGGGGACTCTTTACTTCCGATAGTGGGGGGGGGGGGGGGCGGTTGACATCTGGTGTAAGAAGGGGTGGGGTGCTCTGGACATCTAGTCTTACAGATACAACTGGCCCTTTGACGGCAACCATAGTGCTGATGTGGCCCACAAAGAAATTGAGTTTGACATCCCTGCCCTAGAGTATAAACTACATAGCATAATTATCAGGAGACCCAAAAACGAAGTTCTGGCTGAGCTATACACCTAGAAGAATAGAGCATAAGAAGGAACGAAACATAAATCAGACTGCCTACCCAATGGGTCAATCAAATGCCACTCATACCTTAACCTCCCTGGCGGTATGATTCTTTTGGATCATCAGTTTTTAGTTCCATCCCATAAATCTATTCTTAGGGCTGCTACAGACTGTCCTATTCTTCTTTCTTTTCCTTTCTTCCTTGTGTTTCTTCCCCACAACCCATCAGGTACATGTTTAACCTTTCTAGCGGTATTCCTGAGCGTGACTCGGGGTTGTGCTAGGAAGATCGCTGGATCCTGGTAGAGGTTTTACTTACCTTTTCTCCGGGATCCAGCGATGTATGCGGGCGGTATGCGGCGTCGGAGCTTCCTCCCGATCGTCTGCAAGCCCCGGCTTCCGTCTCCGGCGACGTGACGTCCGCCGGGGGGTGGAACCAGCGGCAAATTCAAATGTAAAACCACCCAAACACACTGATACCGTTCAAAATAAAGAAAAATCACATTACATTGCCCCCCAGTGCCCTTTCCTGCAGTTTTACTGTACTTTTTATATATGTATGTATGTAAAAATATTTTTAAATTTTTTTATTGGGAATGTTATTAAATTTATATATATATACGTAATTCTTGTGAATGAGCAGCCCAAACCAACTGTATACATTATATATATATATATATATATATATATATATATATATATATATATATATATATAAATGTATACAGTTGGTTTGGGCTGCTCATTCACAAGAATTCCATGCAAAATAATGGTACCGCTTTCAGCACCTAAAATCCAAAAGAATCATACCGCCAAGGAGGTTAACGAACAATTGTGCGGTCGTGCAATGCTGTACCCAAATTGAGGTCCTTTTTTTCCCACAAATCAAGCTTTTTGGTGGTATTTGATCACCTGTGCGATTTTTATTTTTTGCGCTATAAACAAAAAAATTCAAAAATACAATTCTGACAAAAACCCAATAATTTTTCACTTTCTGCTATATAACATTCCCAATAAAAAAATTGAAAAATATTTTTTTTTCCATCATTTTAGGCCAATTTGTATTATGCTACATATTTTTGGTAGAAAAAAAATCCCAAAAGACGTATTTTGATTTTTGGTTTGCGCAAAAGTTATCGGGTCTACAAACTAGGGGAAAGATTTATGTCATTTTTATTTATTTTTTTTTTTTACTAGTAATGGCGGCGATCAGTGATTTTTAGCTGGACTGCGACAATTAGGCGGACAGATCGGACCCCTGACATTTTTGGGGGGACCAGTGACATTACTACAGTAATCAGTTCTAAAAATGTGCATGGTTACTGTAATAATGACTGGCAAGGAAGGGGTTAACTCAGGGGCTATCAGAGTTAAGTGTATGCCTAGGGGGTGTTTTCTAACTGTGAGGGGATGGGCTTGTGGAATCAACAGAGACCTGTGATCCTAAATAGTTGGGTCACAGGCACTCTGTACTGTTTCCTGAGAGAACAACGGTCTGCTGTGTTTACAACAGCAGACCGCTGTTCTCTCTCAAAGGGGAGTGATGGCGGGTGCTCGGCGGCAATCGCAGCCGCGGGCCCCATGAATCAGCTTCCCCACTGACTAAGGTACGGTGATTTGCGCAGCCGAGCCAGCCTGCTGCAGTATATATGCGGTGGGTGGTTGGCAAGCGGTTAAAGGGTAACAAATTTAAAAAAATAATATTGCATATACAAATGCTACAAGCCAGATTGTAAATGAATGTTAATAAAAATTATATTTCCTTTTCAATTTGCAGTGCTATAAGTTTCTGTAAAATTAAATGCAATATGGCTACCAGGAGGCATTCTGTACACAGAGGGTGTACAGAACTTCCCCAAAAATGTATATTCCTGCTTGTGTGAATGGCTCCCACGATTTTCCCAGAAGTCTGCACTAAGATACAAGCCAGATTTTAGCCATACCTATGCCACCAAAAAAACTGAATTTTTGTAAAATCTTACCGAAAAAAATGGATTTTTGTAAGATCTTACCGTAAAATCCTTTTCTCTTAAGCTCATTGACAGACGTAGTCTTCTTGATTCTCAAGAGCTGGGTTATGTTGTCTCCGCAGGAGTAGGACTAGGCAGAAAGACAAAACGTTCTGGCTCCACCTTAGGGGCAGTCCTTGAGGGTATATTCTCCCTCTCTCTGCTACAGGGAATCAGTTCTGTTTTAAAGCAGTACAGAGAATTTAACCCAACCCAACTCAATGATAGAGGGGCGGGTACTACGTCTGTCAATGAGCTTAAGAGAAAAGGATTTTACGGTAAGATCTTACAAAAATCCATTTTTCTCTATCGCTCATTGACAGACGTAGTCTTCTTGATTCTCAAGAGCTGGGACATCCAGAAGCAGTGCCACAAAATGAGGGGTGGGATTGACAGAATCAAAATCCAATCTAGAAGGCCCAACCGGAGCCAACCAGAAGTATCAAAGGACTCATCGAGAAAACAGATGAGACCTACCCCACAAATCCTCGAGGTAGACCAACAGTCTCCTCAAACAGTGGCCTGCAGGAACCTTGCGGCCAGAAGAGGCATTGACGATGCCATCCCATAAACCTTATACAATATTGTAAAGGTATGAACCGACTACTAAAACAGTCGCCTTGAAAACCTGAACCACTGACGCCTGATGGCGGAAGGTCCAGGAAACTCTAAGCGCCCGAGTAGAATGCGCCTTAACAGGGAACGGGGGATCCCGACCCTTAGATAAAATAAGCCTATACCACCGTCTGTCTGATCCATCTAAAGATGGTCGCAGCAGAACAGGCAACCCCTTCTTAGGGCCATCCGTGATCACAAACAGTGAATCCGTCTTACAAATTGAATCCGTAGTATTCAAGTATATCCTGATCGCCCGAACTACATCCACGGAATGTCATGCAAATTCTCGAGGATGATTGGGCTAAGGACATAGGAAGGACAATACACTGTCCTTATTCAATGAAACTTTGAAACCACCTTAGAAGGAAGGATGGATTCGGATGAAGAACAACCTTATCCCTATGAACCACCAGATCTGGGGAACAACAGGATAATGCAGCCAGTTCTGACACCCTGCATGCAGAAGTGATAGCCACCAAGAAGACCACCTTCTGGGATAAAGTAAGCAAGGGAATCTCCCTGATATTTTCAAAGGGAGGTGTCTGAAGAACCGACAGCACCAAATTAAGATCCCAGGATGGTAACGGCGCGTGCACTGGCAGAGCCAGGTGTCGCACCCCCTGGATGAAATTCCGCACCAAGGAATGAGTAGACAAAAGCTTCTGAAAGAAGATAGCAAATGCTGAAACCAGACCCTTGATAACACTCAAGGCCAGCTTCTGCTCAACTCCCTGTTGCAGAAAGCCAATATTCGGACTACCGAATAAAGATGTAGATGGAACCCAAGGGATTCACATCACACAATATAAGACTTCCATGTACGATGATAATCTTTCTGGAAGTCGCTTTCCTTGTTTTAACTAGAGTAGGAATAACTGAAGCTGACAATCCCTTGTCCTTCAGCACCTGGGTCTCAATAACCAGGCCGTTTAAAACCAGCGATCGTAAAGCAGGATGGAAGATCGGTCCCTGAGACAGTAGATCCTCCCTGAGAGGAAGTCTCCACGGGACGTCCGCCATCTGTCTGACCAAGTCGGCGTAACAAGCTCGACGAGGCCAGTCCGGAGCTGCCAGGATTACTGGAATTCCTTCCTCCTCTATCTTGCGAAGAAGTCTTGGCAGTAACCCAAGAGGAGGGAAGGCATACATTAGCTGGTATTGCCCCCACGGGGCGATCAGTGCGTCTGCGGTTTCTGCTAGAGGATCGCGGGAGCGAGCCACGAATCTCTGAACTTTCCTGTTGAATCGAGATGCCAACAGATCCATATCCGGGGTGCCCCATCGTAGGCACAACTGGTGGAAAACGTCTGGATGGAGGGACCATTCCCCCTGATCCAGAGTCTGACGGCTGAGATAATCTGCCTGCCAATTCTCCACCCCCGGAATGAACACCGCAGAGATTGCTGGAACAAATCGTTCCGCCCAGCGAAGAATGCAAGCCACTTCTTTGGCCGCTCGGACACTCTTGGTGCCCCCCTGGTGATTGACATAAGCCACGGCCGTGGCGTTGTCCGACTGGATCCGAACCGGGCTGCCCTGGAGCTGCTCGGTCCAGTGAATCAGACAAAGTCTGATCGCTCTCAGTTCCAATACATTTATCGGTAACCTGGATTCTTCCGGGGACCAAAGTCCCTGGACAGATAACTGACCGAGAATTCCTCCCCATCCGGATAGACTGGCATCCGTGGTCACTGTCGTCCAATATATTGGCAGAAATGACTTTCCCTGGCTGAGCATCGGAGACCGAAGCCACCAGACCAGAGACTCTCTGGTCTGTTTGCTCAATCGGATCTGATTGTCCAGGGATTCCGGATTCCGATTCCATCTGAGAGGAATCTCTTGCTGAAGAATTCGGGTATGGGACTGGGCAAATGGGACTGCTTCAAAGGAAGCCACCATCAACCCCAGACCCCTCATGCAAGTCCAAAGGGAAGACCAGCTGTTGGTGGACTGCTGATTAAATCTTTCGGAGTTTCCCTACCGGAAGAAAAAACTCTTGTCCTGACTGTGTCTAGAATTAGACCCAGATATTCGAGTCTCTGGGTGGGAACCAGAAATGACTTTTGCTGGTTCACCAGCCACCCGAATTCCTGTAAAGAAATCATAGTAATTTCTATGTTTTGTAGCAAGGTCTGAGGAGACTCTGCATGAAGCAGAAGATCGTCTAGGTAACCAAGGATCGATATGCCTCTTTGGCGCAGAAGTGCCAACATTGGGGCCAACACCTTCGTGAAGACCCGCGGAGCCGTGGCGAGACCGAAAGGTAACGCCACAAACTGATAGTGGTTCTCTTCTACGGAAAAACGTAGAAACCGCTGATGTCCTGTGAAAATGGGAATGTGAAGATATGCGTCCTAGATGTCTATGGACGCTAGGACATCCCCTGGATGCAGAAAGGCTGCTACTGTGCGAATGGACTCCATTCTGAATCTTCTTATGTAGACAAAAGAATTGAGTGCCCTTAAGTCCAGAATTGGACGCACTTTGCCCTCTTTCCTGGGTATTGTAAATAGGTTTGAATAAAAACCCCTGAAAGCGTTCTGTCCAAGGAACGTGGACTACCACTCCTTGTTGTAGTAAATCTGTGACTGCTCTCCACAGATCGTCTAAACGATCCGGGGATAGTCGGCTATTGGAAGGGAAGAATCGCGCCGGTGGGAGAGATCGAAACTCGATCTTGTACCCTGACCTTATGACTTCGCAAACCCATCTGTCCGGGATTCTGGAAAGCCATGGATCCGGGAACCGGCGAAGACGTCCCCCCACCCCAGTTATGGGTGGGGGGCGCACCTTCAGGCTTTGGACGGTTTATCTTCAGGTCTAGAGGGGGCGGGCTTTTGCTTGCCCGACCAACGACCCCTGATGCCTCCTGCAGGAGCTTTGGAGGACTTAATTTTTTCACCCGCGGGACGAAAAAAAACCTCTTGTGAGCAGAAAAAGAAGGCCCTCGTCTTTGACGAGTTCCTTTACCTTTAAAATTTTGCGGTAAAAAGGTGCTCTTTCCACCCGTGAGATCCTTAATGATCTCATCTAAGTTGGCTCCAAATAGACGCTCTCCTAAAAAGGGGAAATTAGCCAATGCTTTTTTGGAACCTTGGTCGGCTAACCAACCTTTTAGCCACAGTGTACGCTTGAGAACCACCGCTGAGACAGATGCTCGCGCCAATAATGAAGTGGCGTCTAACGCCGCATCACACACAAACTGTAACCCCTGTATCATCTGTTCCAACAAATCTGATACCGCCTGAGGGACCTCTTCTAGGTCCCGGCGTAACCACTTGGTCCATACAGTTACAGCCTGCGAAACCAGACCAATAGCAATTATTGGTCTGAAAGCTGATCCAATCAAGGTAAACATGGTGCGAGACATAGCTTCTATCTTGCGATCCACTGGATCTTTAAAAGACGGAGCATCTTCCAGAGGAATAACCGTGGCTTTATTCAATCTAGCAAATGGTGAATCCACCACAGGTGGTTCTGTCCATTTCTTAATGAGGGTTTCCTCAAACGGATAACGCCTGTTAATGCGTTTAGAAATAGTAGAAATGCGTTTTGGCAGACTCCATTCTTCTTTGATTGGATTGCCAAAACATTTGGGCAATGGAAAAACCTTCGCCACTAGATGCGTTTTTAGTCCCAAAAGGGATTTCAGTTTCAGCTATTTCTGACGGAATACCCTGTAATCTTAAGGTCTCTTGAACAGATACCATGAGTGCGTTTACCAACGCTTCCTCTCTGGCTATGGCTGATGCCGAAACATCCTCCTCACTGTCTGAAAAGACAGTACACGAGACACCAATACCAGATGAAGTACCTGCAACTGCAGAAATAGGCTCAGAGTCTGAATCCGAGGTTTCAGATAATAAGGGGTTAGGCGGGGGTCGCTTACTTGCGCCCTGTCCCTGACAAGCCACTTCCACCCGGGACACAAGCTTCCATAATAGCGGACAATGATTTAATCGTCAGTGGGGTGCTGGAGGATCCCACAGACCCCTCGAGGGGATCCGGAGGAGATACATGAGTGGCAGGGTCCATGTTAATTCAGGACACCTTTGCCAGAAAACACAAAAAAACTTTTTTTTTTTAATTTTTTTTTTTTTTTTATGTGTCTCCCCCTAGCGCAATAGCGCCCCTCAGAGTACCTGCTTCTCGATCCCACAGAGAGAGAGAGGGACCCCCAAGGCTCACCAACCGATGCAGTGAAGTTTCCAACCAACTGCAGTCAGCGTCTGTCTTTACAGACTGGAAGGAGCTGTTGCTTTTTCCCGGGTAGAAGGACGTGGCTCCGCCCCCTGTGTACGCCTTCCGGCGTTCCCAGCTCTCCACGAGGTAGCTGGGCTCATGAAACATGGCCGCCCCCATATAGGAGACATTAGACTCCAAAAACATGGCGGCCGGCGTGACCTGAGGACATGCATGCACCTGGTCTACGGCAAAATGGCGGCGGACCGCCGAAATCGTTTTTCCCAGCACATCCACCTGCAGCTCTGCTGAGTGGCGATTGATAGATCTACAGGAGATACACTACAAATAAGGTAGGATTATACCTCCTATGTCTGCTGTAATGCTACAGTCTGCTGGGTAGAGTGTTAACTCTCAAACCAAGTCCACTTCCCACAAACACATACTGTATTTACAAGGGGGACTTTTAGTGTCAGATATATACTGACCATGTATGGAGGGGCCCATAATTCATACTGCCTCATAACGAGGAAAGAAAAAAGGGAACGTTTACTCACCATACCGAACCGACAGGCACCCTCTCTTCACAATACCCTCTCCACCGGGGTGGGGGTTTGTGGACCACTCCGGACGCCTCGACTCTCTGGTTCCTGGTGTCCAAGCGAGACTTTTAACTCGCAAGGTCAGTCCCTCCACTGGGACTCCGTCGCGGCCGACCCAGCGCGGAGCTCTGGTCTGCACGCGCTCGTAGGCAGAAACCGGGGTGACCACTGGATCTCAACATCCAGCCCGTCGCCCGGCCCCGCATACTTACTTGAATGTGTCGCGGCCGACCAAGCGCAATGCAATGGTCTGCGCGCGCTCGTAGGCCGGCTGGGGTGACCACTAGTGTCGCCCAGTCCGGCGTTTTTTGCTTGAAGATCTCACAGGAAAAACACTGGAGAAAAAACTACCTAAAAAATATTTCTTCTAAAGAAAAAATCTTGCCAGGACCAAAAGATCCCAGCAAGGAGCTTAGGTCCTTACTCCTGACTAGACAGAAAAAAACTGATTCCCTGTAGCAGAGAGAGGGAGGATATACCCTCAGGGACTGCCCCTAAGGTGGAGCCAGAACGTTTTGTCTTTCTGCCTAGTCCTACTCCTGCGGAGACAACATAACCCAGCTCTTGAGAATCAAGAAGACTACGTCTGTCAATGAGCGATAGAGAAATTCCTTTCTCTGAGTCCTCCGACATGTGACAAGTAGGAGAGGGACCCCCAAAAAACCCCACACAGCGCTGCTGTGAGGGAAAAATGCCCCCGCAGGGACTGGGACCCCAAAAAACACACAGACACAGGGGAC